>NC_135490.1:26419725-26723354 GCF_052094955.1 Ictidomys tridecemlineatus
AGTCCAGAGACTTCAGGGGCCTGATACACAGCGGGTGATTAAATATAGAAGACTAATTTCTCCTTTCTTTTTTACTTTTTTCGTTGTAAAAAATAAGAAGCAATGCTATTCTTTCCCAACAGCTCTACTGTCTCCTTTTCCTGTCCCTGGATAGATTGATTGGGCTGCACTCCACAATTTCTCTTGGCCAAGTTGTCCTATGAGTGCCAGCCAGTTCTCTTTACTAGACTCTCACAGGCATCAGCCCTCTGCTAAAATATAGATCATTTCTTTCTTGGCTTAAAAAAAATGAAATTAAGTTTGACTGCAAACCACTGTCAATTGGAGGCAGTAGCATTCTATGACCTCTTTGAAAACAACAGACTTCGTAAGCTTCATAACCCCTCTCATTCTAGGAACTGCTAGAAATTTCAAGGAATCGAAGAGTCACCTGAAGAACAGTTTTGGAAAATCAACTGATGATATTAGTGCAAGAGAGTAAAAGCATATAAAGCATGTAAATAATATAGGCACTTTTTAAAGTTAATATTGAGGTACAAAAGGCACCTCTGAGAGACTACTGTGTGTCATCCCAGTAATGGAATGTATTTCCAAAAAGCAAAAAACCCTCAAGTCAAAAAGCACAAGGGACAATACAACCCTTTTGATAAAGACAGGATACAAATACTCCTCCGCCAGGCATATGTTTTTATACAATTTTTTATCATCTCAAATTAGATTAATTTTTGATAATTTATCTTAAAGAAAATTTTTGTTTCAAATACTATAAATTTGATAGTGCAAATTTTGTTTTATACTATGTCGATTTCTAAGTGGTCAAGATGTAAATAAATGTTTCCAATAACTGTAGTTTGTGATGGATGACTGGAAATCTTACTTGACATTTTATAAAATGGAAACATAAATAGCTAAAAAGAATATTTATTAAAAGATGAAATTATATAACATGCCAGAATCTAAAGAAATAGATTGCTTTACTTAATCAATATAATCAATGTAAGCTATTTTAGATAATGTAAAAGTCATTTTAATTTTACTGAGTGGAATTAAGTCAAAGAAGGGAAACTCTGCATTAAATTGCTCTAAAACAACTATATTAATCTTACAGTGAGATCAGGCACATCAAATTCTTTCCCATCCTTTCAACATTTTCACATACCCATATTAAAAACTGACAGATAAAATCATGTATCTGCATAAAATAAAGGACCTTCCTTTGTCTCCAATGCTAGATAACATTATGATTCACTTTGAAACCTAAATTATTTAGGGCACTATTGTGCATGCCTGTAATCCCAGAGGCTCAGGGACTGAAGCAGGAGGATCTCCAAGTTCAAAGCCAGCCTCAGAAATTTAGGAAGGCCCTAAGCAACTTAGCAAGATGCTGTCTCAAAAATATTATGTATTTAAATACATAAATCAAAAAAATAAATACATAAATACAAAAAATTATGTATTTAAATACATAAATCAAGCAAATAAATCAATCAATAAAAAATGGCTGGAGATGTTGTTTGGTGAAGGTTTTCTTAGTACCTGGGTTCAACCACCATTACTAAAAAAAAAAAAAAAAGAAAAAGAAACTTTATTATTGCTTTATTATTGCTTCATCGTGTTTCTAAAACAGATCATAAAACTCATCCAGTGAAGGCTTTTGTTTCTTGCACAATGAAACTTTGAAATAACCATAGAGGTCATAACAAGTAAGTTAATGCTTTGTTTACATTCAATACCGAAAGGGTAACTAATTCATTCTCCCTCAAGAACCAAAAATTGCCCTGTAAACTTATCATAGAGACTATAAAAGAACCTCTCATAACAGAAGGCTATTCTCAGCTTTTGGGAGATGAGATTCCATTGAGTCATGCCACATATATGGGAAGTGATTTTTTGAGTGTTATTCTACCCAAGGAAAAACAAAGTAGAGTTTTCCGCTCTCTAGATTAAAAGACATTTGTCTACCCTAAGATAGGCAAAGTCATAATCACTTCATGTTTAACAAGCCTCCGAAGTACTGACTCATGTAACCTCTAAGAGAAATGTTAGCTTGTTCATGATACTCAAATATATCACATAATAAAATCTCATTTTGCCAATTTTTGCTAACACAGAAAATAAAGCATCAAATCAATGACCTCAGAATCTGGAGAATGTTTGATGTTACAGTATAGGTAAATATAATATGCAAATCTGTCATGTCATGTCATGTTAAAAATATTTTTCTGTTTTCTACAAAGGAATATTGAACACATTTAAAATTTCCACAAATGTAAGGCACAGATATTATGGATAATATTGGGTAGCCATTCTGTTTATCAGAATGATAGAACATTAGCAATTGGACATTGTTCAGTCTATCTATAGTAACTAAGTCATAAATAACTCAGAACATAATTAAAAATAAATATATTTATAACTAAAGGTGGAAACAAAATACCTTTGACAATAATTAAGAAAGGATGGGCAAAGAATCTGATACAAAGGAAATGGAGTGGCCAGGGGATATGATATTTTTTAGAGCACATTAGATGAATAAATAGATTCTATATTTTTAATTTTTAAAAACTATTCCATATTTTATGGAACACATGCATGAAGTATTCAACATCATGAAAATACCAAAGCACCATTAAATTTAATGATGCTGCTTTTGCATCACCACAGAAACTCAGTACCAGAGGAAAGACCAAATATTTCAATGATGACATTCCTATAAATACAACTTGAAGATTCTTTCTAATTTACCAGAAACAATAATGGGCTAAAGTATTTTATATTTATGTAAAAATAATAGTCACATTTCATATGCAGATAACACTGCCAAAAATTACAGAAAGAACCACATATGCCTAATATTCATAGTGCTCCTATTACCTGTTTGTGGTATAGAGATCAATGTCAATAAGAAAAGTTTGCCACCTCTTTGATGATTAAATTTTTATCTAGTATTGTAACAAAATACTATATTAAAAAATTACATATAAATAAATAAAAAGCATTTTCTTTTTCCAAGATCACACTTTTTGGTCTGATTATAACACTGGCATTACAACTGAAAAGTTATTTTGGCTGTTTAAGAATATTTCACCCCCCAACTCACAAGTAATGGCATCACAAGTTTCCAAAGCATAAATTCATGATTAGTTCATCCAAAAAAAAATCATCAAACAAAACTGTAGGGAGAAAAAAATGAAAATTCAAAGTACTGAGGAAGTACTCCTTACATACGACTGACCTGAGTTTAAATTATGTAAGACCATACACAATAAAATGTGAAAATTGAATTAAAGCATAAAAGATGAAAGAAATTTTGTTGCACATTCACATGCTATTCTTTGAATTCATTATCTTTAAATTAACTCACTAGAAAGCCTATTAAAGACTTTATCTTATTAAATTGTCCTCAATAATTTCAAACTGGATTTTTCTACAATTTTGTTTTCTTTGATCCACACTTAATAATAAGCAAATTAAGTCCATTGTCAGCAAATACACAGAGCACTATGATACATTTTCTATATCAGCATCTTATAAAATGTTATAAGACTTAACTTTCTAAGTTTTAGTAATCATTTGCTGAACTTGACAGTTCAGTATATTTCACTTAATTGCTGAAACAGAATACTAAAAATAGGTAGGCTCTTTTGTAAGAAGAAAGGAAAATCTATTCATTTTCATCAAAGCTGTTATCAAAATACTAAATATATCTCAGATCAAAGAATGAAAGAAATTTTTAATTCAAATTTAATAGTATATATTGGAGTCTCAGCACCACTTTGCAAGCCACTTTCTTCTGCTTTGTAAGATGTCTCTATTTAGGAGAAAAAAGTGTTTCACCTCTTTTTTGTGGATGATTGTCCTCATCTTTGTCTTCCTCATCCACTTCTCTCTTTCCTCTCATTCTCAATGTGACTGGATACACTTTTCAGATTAATTTCATAAACAAAAGATTTAAAAAATTCATATCCTTAACATATCTGTACTTTTCAAAACAAGGGATATAAACCAGGCACAGTGGTGCTCACCTATAATTCCAGTGATTCGGCTGAGGCAGATGGATCACCAGCCTCAACAATTCAGTGAGGTGCTAAGCAACTTGGCGAGACCTTGTCTCAAAATAAAAAATGAAAAGGGCCGGAGATGTGGCTCAGGGTTGAGCACCCTGGGTTCAATCCCCAGTATGAATCCAACAAATCAAAAGAGAGATGAGGTATCACATGTACATAAAAAAGATGAACAAGAAGAAATGCCCTATTGTTAAATGTTAAAGAAACATTTAAAGAATAACTGTTAGGACAACTTTAAAAAGTGATTAGTCCTTTAGCATTTTTGATTCTGACTCTCTGCCTCAAGGAAAGTTGCTTAGTTACTTTGCAAATGGTCACTGTGTTAGGATGAGAGGAAAGGAGACATGGATAAGGAGTCTGCATCGATTAACCTCCTTCTAAGAAATTACAATAGGTGTTTCACCTGTTCATTATTGCGTAGAACACTCGCATTAACCCCACAGAAACTCAAAGATAATAATATTAGAAAACAAATTCTGAAAATAAGGTCTTTGAGAAAACTAGGATTGAATAAAACAGAGTAAATTACACCAAAAGTGAGTTAAGGGGAAGAAAAAGAACCAAGAATTAGCAAAAAGCCCTAGTTCTAGGAAACCCTAAGTGAACTGCCCACACATTACGATGATCAACTACAAAAATTTCTGGCTTTTGTATATATTAAAGTTCATAGAATTTGACTGCATGGTTTCTGAATTCTATATGGTATGAAATAATTACAAGTTTCTATTGTGCACCACGGAGGAAAGAGAATTAAGTATTTTAAGTTCAATTCTTCTATGAGTAATATGAAAAATATTTTTTGCTGTAAAAGATGAGTTTTTAAAAAACGAAGGGGAAATGAAATAAAATCTCTAAAATATAATAAACTGTTAATGAATCTGAATTTGGTCATATCAGGTATTAAGACCATTTTTCAGAGCTTAAGGTTGGTTTTAAATGACAAACCATATTCAATTTTATATCTAAGAGTTGTAGTGCTCAATGTTTTAGACTTTCTTTTCAAAACTAAATTGTTGGAAAATATTTAAATGTGTCTTAAAAAAAATAAATGCAAGTTAAGCTGGGGTTGTAGCTCAGTGGTAGAGTACTTGCCTAGGACAGGTGAGAAAATGGGTTCATTCCTCAGCACTACATAAAAACAAATAAACAATGACAAACAAATAAATAAAATAAAGGTTAAATTCTTAAAACATGATGGGAGGGAAAGGAAGAGTAAAGGGAAATTGCATGGAAATGAAGGGAGACCCTCATTGCTATACAAAATTACATATAAGAGGTTGTGAGGGGAATGGGAAAATAAACAAGGAGAGTAATGAATTACAGTAGATGGGGTAGAGAGAGAAGATGGGAGGGGAGGGGAGGGGGGATAGTAGGGGATAGGAAAGGTAGCAGAATACAACAATTGCTAATTGGGCATTATGTAAAATTGTGGATGTGTAACCGACGTGATTCTGCAATCTGCATTTGGGGTAAAATTGGGAGTTCATAATCCACTTCAATCTAGTGTATGAAATATGATATGTCAAGAGCTTTGTAATGTTGTGAACAACCAATAAAAAAAAATAAAAAATTTTAAAAAAATAATAATTTAAATGCAGAGGAGAAAATAATTCCAATTTTGGGAAATGAGGAAGCATCACAACTCATTTCAGTTGGGCCTAAGTAGAAAAATGGGAGTTAATAAGTGGAGATGAGTAAAGAAACAGGAGGCAGCTACCAAGAAAGAGGCTTGGAAATGTAAGGCCATTCCTATACCATGTAATGTGATGTGCACTTGCAGGTAGCTGGAGGACAGGACAGGTGGAAGACAAGAACCTTAAGAGGTATAGTAGCAGTAACTTGGAAATGAAGGAAGCAGCTGGCTTCAAGGGATTATTCCAGACTGGATTTGGTGACCTAGTGGATGTGCCTGGTCAAGATGCCAGGTGAGTCGACATTCTTGGATATGGTTTCTAGGTTCCAAGGCCATGGAAACAGACATGTTTTTACCTATGGTGAAGAGACTGGGAGGCCAGAATAAGAACCTCAGCTTCTCAGCTTTGACTGTGCTAAGTCTACAATGTGACACTGGAAATGAGACTCCAAAACCTCAATAACAAGTATGGGGTACACTCAGACCACCTTGTGCTGGGTTTGATCCCAGGGTGTTGTGTCCACTGAAAACTAAAAAATAAATATTAAAAAATTCAAAAAAAAAATCCAAAAAAAAAAATCTTAAAACAAATAAATAAATGCAATTATTTACTACATTTCTATTTTCCAGTTCCAAATTTTGAATTTGAATGTTATTATTGGAACAATACTTTGCTAACTAGATAAACGGGGGAAATCATTTGGCTCTTTCTCTCTTAGGCTTACTTTGCAGTCTTTCTCAGAACTAAAATGGAAGACTACTTCATCCATTAAGTTAGAATCCGTTTTTCTCCTCTGGATATTTGTATGAGATTGTCTCCTAGCTCCCTAGGGAGTAGAATTTGAACTAAATGGCCATCAATTAAGTAGCATGCCCTTAGGGTTAAAGAACATTTGATATTAACAAGAAAACTGTAATTGGTATTCATCCATTAATGTTAAGATATATATTAATATACAAAGCTACTTGTGAAGTGTTTAAAACAGTGCTGGGATTGTTAAATATCAGGTGTTACAACTCCTGTTTTTTATTGAAAAACAAAACACATTGTTAAACACACCTAGCTTTGTTTCTGATGTGAGATCACTAAACTGAACTGCAAAATTGATAAGGCATAAACTATTAAAATTTAAAACAGATTTCCACCAATACAAGAAATATGTAGTACTGGCAGATCATGTGCTTTTTATTTGAATTATTTACTAAATCTTATTTCCATTAATAAAAGTAAGGATGTACAGTTGTAAAATTTTTCTTTGTATTTTCTATTAAGAAGAGATAACTGATTCAACATTCAAAGGAAACTTCTCATGGAGAAAACAAATTTTATTTTAAAAACATAGAAGCTGTTTGTCCAACCATTAAAATTTCTATTGAAAATCAAGGGAAAATGATAAATTAGCAAAGATCTTGAATTCCCTTACTTCTACTTGAGAACCTAGAAGAAGCATGTCTACTCCAAAAAGGTAGGCAACATGAGCAATATGGTTCAGATTCCCAGCCTCATTCTCAGGGACAGATTTCCCCACATTCCCCTCTTTTGTGGAAGCAGAGATACTGAAAGTTCATTATTTTTTGCATGATGGAAATGTAATTCCATAAAATTAAGCAACTTAAAAAATGTGCCAAGATGTCTTTCTTAATTTTGAAAATAAATTTGCTTATAAGAGTATTTAATGTTCCAACATATTGATATATCTTAATACTTCAAGATCACAGATTATCTAAAAGCCAAAAATCATCTTTCCTTTTTCCCTTGACCATCAGATTTGTGCATATTATAACTTTATCCTCCAGGAACTCTATAAACAGACTCCAATACGTGACTGATTTTCATCTGTAACCAAAGTTAAATTTATGCTCACAATTAGAGAAAACACCTCAGTTATCTTCTTTATTTTCACAGAAAAATAAATGTATTCTTTCTTTCAGATTAAGAATATCCAAGACAACAGTCACAACTTGAGTAGAGAGCACATGGGGAAACATGAATTATTTTCATAATGTCAGCTAATCCACAAGCAGTGCCACCTGTTAGTATGGATGCTATCCAAAATGATACTTGAAAATAAGCCAGGCAGTCTGCCTTCTATGCATGAAGAAGAAAACTGCCAAGCATTTTGGATGAGGATGAGAATGTATGGCAGGGAGGGCAGAGTTCAAAACTGAAGCAATAGAAGTTATCTCCTCTACCCTATGAATTCCTCATGACCCTTTGCTTTCTGATGAATTAAAGAAGAATTAATTTCTAAGAACTGTCAGCAGGTGACACTCTCAATATCTCACTCTACCACACTCAACATCTCACTTAGTCTCTTTGAATATTTAAGATAAAGTTTCATTGGAGGAGTTAATGACGTAACTATACTAAAGACTTTCATTTTTAAAAAGCGAATTCACACTCATTTCAATGATGATAAAAATTCTGCACATACGCTTTTTCTCAGAAAATGTTGGGAATATGTTATTGAGCATTTGGGGTATCTAAGATAAATAACGTCATTGATGTATAAAACCTGATTAGTAACTGGTGTAATAAAAACATAAAATGATAAAATTCAAAAACATTTTATCTAAACCAAAGCAGCCAGAATGACTATAGCAGGCTATCTACTAAATTAAAAATATACCTAATTTTCTCCACTAATAGGAGAAAATTGCAATTATCTTTGATACCAGGAAAGGGTAAAAATAATTTCTTAGATGGAGAAACCCACTCCAGGTTAAGCACATTTAGTGCCAGCAAAGCATAACTGACAAGTCCTAAAACAACCTCTTTCCCAATGCTTTATAAAATGTGAACATTCATGGTTTTTCTGTCCTTGTCATCCAAGCTCTGAGTTGGCAGCTGAAGAGAAGACCCCTGACCACATCTGCTGAGATGAAGTTTGTCCTTTAGGTGGACAAAACCAGTTCTTTTCTCAAGATCTGCAAGTAGATAATACCTAAGAAGCAAAATAATGCTAATTAATTCTTACATTTCAGTCATTGCTAGAAGGGTACTGACGTTGTCTTTGTTATTTTCCTTACCACCAGTTCACAGGTTTTAAGACATGGCATTAAAAATTCTAAGTCTGTTAACAAAGCAGATACTTTAATCAATTCTGGGTCATAAATTTCTTTCAATAGTCTCAAAGTACTGTATTACCAATACTTACTAGTAGGCAATGGTCTAAGGTGAATTCAAATTGTAAAAACAAAAGAGGGAAACAGTTCAGAATAATCAAAGAAGCGCTAAAAAGTAGTGTCCTGTTTAAATTAAGTACAAATTGGTATACATTTAGTTCACTCACCAGGTTTAACCCTGCAAATTTCTTAAAAACAGTAAGCCTCTTTTACATAAGACTCCCAAAATCATTTGGGCATTTCTTTTATTTAGAGATTTTCTGATTATAATGAATAGAGATGGGCTCAGATTACGTGGTGGATGAATATTATTTTTATAAATATATTTGGAGAAATAGAGACATATCAAGAATTATCTTTTCTCAGTTCTCCAGAGAGGAATCAAATTGACCTAGCTCATCTTTATGGACCAAAATGGAGGATTTATAGGTAGTAAATGGTTGGTGTACTTAGGACGGATTGCTCTCGGGAAAACTTCACATCCTGCCAAAATCCAGAACTGGTAGTAAAGAATGTGGTTATAAATAACAGGACATGGCTGACTAGAGTAGAAGTGTGGGACTACAGCAGAATTGCTTAGAAAGGGGTGTACTGAGCAGGTCATTGCTGATCCTAGCACAGGGTGGAAGCACAGATTCTAGACTCAGAATTACTATATTGAACCCAGCCCTACAACTTACTCCTCTAGTGTGTAACTCTTTTCTAGTTAATTAACCTATTTGATTTTTAGTTCCCTCAATGTTAATGCCACTTAAGGTTATTGTGAAGAGTCAATGTGTTAAGTTAATTCCTTTGGCAGTATCTGCTACTAAAATCACTGGGCAATTTAGGTTGACCAAAGTATGCTAGTATGATACAGCCAAAGTTGCTTCACTATTTTAATGGAGTCTCTTCTTCAGAGAATATGTCTGCTTAAGGAAAAATATGGTTCTAGAGTAATTTTTCAAGGCAAAAATAATCCTAGTCAAAAGACTTTCAGTCAACCTATGTATGACTTATATGCATTCATACATATAAGACTCCTTTATAGTAATATACATGACTACATGTATAATGTCAAAAGTAATTATTAGTTCACTTGTCAAATATAAGAATGTATATATTTTAATTATGAGACAGGCATTACCATCAAAAATTAAATAACTAAATAAGCCTATACACTGTCTTTTCCTCTAGATAGTCTTGCTGTTTTAAGAAGTTAAATCTATGCTGACATTTAGTGGCATAGGGCTAAGGATGAATGATGACATTAAACAGCCAAGTGATGAAGGTGAATTGATGAAACTGGTCTCTGTACACACTGAGCCTGATGTTCTGCTTCTACTAGTGAGCCATTCCTTGAAGGTCACCAAAAGCTTATGCTATTGAAGACTTGGTATCCAGGCATCTGAGTTGGAGAAGTCCATGGTTGACTTTGGTTCAGCTTGAGAAGTTGACAGCTTAGGTGTATGCTGCTGGATTATCATACCTAGTAAATAATACTGAGGCTGTTGCCTTTTGTGCTCCTCAATGCCTCCACTCATTGATTCATCAGACTTCCTCTGAAAATCCCCTCCAATATGTAATGTATTCCTTGAACTTATCTAAAGATTAATGGTTGCCCATTTGGCTACCTGAACATGCATTCAAAATTCCTAAATTCACATCTTTCCCCATAGGATTTGCCAAAATGTTTCAGACATACTCTCATGGTTATGAGTCATAATTGTAAACAGCAGTCCCTCTTTATCTGCAGGAAATATGTTCTGAGACCCACAGTGGATGCTTGAAACCATGTATAGTATTGAACATTATATGCACTATAGTTTTCTTATATGTTTACACCTTAATGGAGTTAAATTTATAAATTAGGCAGGGTAAGAGATTAACAAAAATACTAAAAAAGTAGAACAATTATGATAATATATCATAACAATAAAAATTATGCAAATATGGCCCCTTCCCCTTTCTCCCTCTCCCCCCCGAAATATTTTATTTTTATACTTACCCTTCTCCTTTTCATGATGACTTGATGTAATGAGATAAAGTGACGGGGAAGAACTTATGTGCTATAGCTATAGCTTTTGTGCTTTGAGCTGTGACACTAAAACTAGCATGAATTTACTTTATCCTTCTTAATATTTTCTTTTTTTTTTTTTAAAGAATCTGTCTATGACAAGGAAGCACAGCTTTCTTTCTTTTTTTTTTTAAAGAGAGTGAGAGAGAATTTTTTTTAATATTTATTTTTTAGTTTTCGGCGGACACAACATCTTTGTTTGTATGTGGTGCTGAGGATCAAAACCGGGCCGCACGTATACCAGGCGAGCGCACTACTGCTTGAGCCACATCCCCAGCCTGTTCTTAATATTCTCAAATACGAAAGATTCATTCTTAACAATCTCAACATAAGACTTTTTTCTTTATTAATTGTATTCATAACTTTTACCTTTTTATTAAAGGAAGCATTGGCAGATTATTTTTGGCATGTATGAATTGTTAACATTACTTCTCTTGTGCTTTGGAACCATTATTAAGTAAAATATGGGTTACTTGAACACAAGAACTGTGATAACTGCGAAAAATCAACAGTCCTTAGTTGATATTTGATTTTCTAATCAAGACAGCTACTAAGAGACTACTGGGTGGGTAGCATATACAGCTTGGATACACTAGACAAAGGGAGAGTCACATACCATGTAGGATGAAGCAGGATGGCATGAGATTTCATCAATTTACTCAGAACAGCATTTAATTTAAAACTGGTAAATTGTTTATTTCTGGAATATTTTATTTAATATTTTCATACTACATTTGACTAAGGGTAACTGAAACTTCAGAAAGCAAACTGATTAAGAGGGAATAGTATATCTTTTAAATATTCTTAAAAAAATCTTTTCATGAACTTTGGTTAACCTTGCTACACTAATTGGAGCCATTGTTTTCATGGCTTGGCTTGGCTACCATATATCTTGATTTTTGATGACAATAATGGTAGGTTTATTATAACCATACCTGTGGGTCAAGTTCAAAACAGTCTATTTTTATGGTTCCTTTTATTTATTTATTTATTTATTTATTTTTAGCACTAGAACACTATTGCTTTGGTTGAATACAAGCAACAGTAATTGGTTTTCATTTACAGGGCATGCTTTACAAGAACTACATGATTTTTAAAACACTAGAATTTCATCACCACAATGAAATACTCACCTTTGACAAGGGCTGCAGAAATGGATGAAGCAACAGATTAATGACCTCATTTCAGTTTCACATCAAAACATGAGCTGATTGAACAGAAGCAGATTGAAGTCACCTAAACTTTTAAATCATCCTCCCTCCTGGGCTGAACGCAGAGAGTTAAATCAAGATGAAAATAGGACTGCTCTGAATTACCTTTTACAGACTTAGTGTGTGTGGGGGGGTATTTTATATATATAAAATACATATTTTTATGTTGGATCATTCTACATTTTTAAGTTTCAACCATGTATGTTTCTTTAAATAATAAAACCACTGACTTCCTTTTTACAGTCCAGTTGAATTTGGAAGGTGATATGGGTGAACACTGATATAATTCTAAGTCCTTCTGAGTTAAAACAGGAAAGAATAGCTGCTTCTTGCCCCTATGACAGAAGGATTTTCAGTTACTTGATAGAAAAAAATATATATATATATAACTAATTACATTATTTTTCTTGTTCCAGAATCTTCTAAGACTTGCTCAGACACATCCAACCTACTACCCCAATCTATGATTTAACTCAAGGTTTTATTAAATGTAATGAATATCATTTGCTGTTTAAAATATACACTTTATCTTTCCTTAAACAAACTGATCAAGAAACAACATTGTTATATACTAAAAAAAAAAAAAAAAAAAAAAAACATTAAAGCCTAAGAAGGGGCAGGAAAGCATCTTCTAAATGGAGGGGAACTCTTGGTATCTGAATTCTTAGTGAAATTTCCATGTAGACCAAGAAAAACAGGGTGAAAACACAGTGCTGTCCTTTACAGGAGATGGATCATATCTGTCTGCCCAGACCCTTGTTTGCTTGTCAAGATAGTAGTTCCTCCAACTTAAATCCTTTTCACATCACATTTTCAAATCCTTCCCCTTACCCCACACATGTAGAAAGATCATTTTATATTCAAATGTAACTTTCTAACAACATATTTCCATAGAAAAGGCATTATGGGCATAATGCAGACAAACATATTAGGAAGGAAGGGGACTAAATCTTCTTTTACAAGAAAAATAATTATATATGTCTATGTGCTTACAGACCATTACAGTTTTTCTGATTTGAAATTGTTTTCCACCACTGATCCTGATTTTCTATACACACTTTAATGATGAGAAACCCACCATGAGAGGCACGTCCCCCTCTCAGCCTACTGCCCCACCCCCGTGAGAGCAAGGTTTTCAGTGTTACCTGAGAAAACAACATCATAACTAATTACGTCATTTTTCTTGTTCCTGCATCTACCCAGGCTTGCTCGGACACATCCAACCTGTTACCACAATCCATGATTTAACTCAAGGTTTTATTTCATGTAATGAATATCTTTTCTCCATGTGAAGTAATCAGCTTATCTTTCCTTATACAAACTGAATAGCCAAAAAGCAGTAACATAATGTGCTAGAAAATAAATTAAACTAAGATATATTATTCATAAAATGACAGAGTCTATTGAGAGTCTTTATAAGGACAGAAATTAGCAAGAAAATTTGCCATTTAAAATCACCAATGAGCACCTAGCTTACTAGTGCATATACTAAAGGTAGTTGAAGTTTTTAATTAAAAAAAATAGATCAGATTACATTTACGTAGGTTATTGCATTTCTATTACAGAGTATCACTAATAAGGATAGTAAAGACTAAAACTTGGAGATCAGCTTATCTATTATTTTATTATTTTCTCTATTGTTTGGTAAATCCTTTATGCACTTATTATCAATTCTCGGATTACATATGTGTGTACACCACATATATCTCAATGTGTGTGTGTGTTAAGTGACAAGATGCAGCATATCTCAATATCTCAAAATAGGAAAATCCACACTATACTTCCAAACCACCTACTTTATATATAAAATGCAGTTTAAAAAATGCATTTGTATACTTTTAAAATCAACTTTATTGACAGCTAAATCTTTTTTTTTAATACTACTCTTAATTATTACCTGTATGTAGCATTACCTGTGTTACTGTTTCAATCCTAAGAAAACAAGAGCATTTTCTGTAACATTACATAAGCCTGAGAGCAAATAGGAGAGAAAAACGGTGCCTATGTTGGGATAAAAGCCAGTTCTCTCTGAAGCTATCACTGACACATAAAAAATAGAGGCATTTGAGTCATTTGAATTGCCAATATTGGCCAAGTATTAACCTATAAAAATGGCAATTTCCCATTAAGTGATATAGCCAGACAGACCTATGCAAGCTTTTTCGATGCATCAGAAAATTTTCTTAAAATTTATTACCCAGAAGTTGATTACAGTCAACCATATAGAAAAGAAAACCTAAACGTCATTACATATATGCTCTGAAAAATCCATGAACTTTCCCCCATCTATATGAAAACCATACTGCATTCATACAAAGAAAAAGAAAAGAGATTGTTTAAAAAGATGCACCAGCCAAAATATAATAAATGATCTTGGTCTTTGTTCTATCAGATGGCCATGCAAAGGTATCGATAATGGTTACATCATCAGATTCAACTGCAACTTGCTCCAAATATTGTGTTTGTGGCTCACACCATGAATCTCTTGACGGAGCTCGACAACCGTGAAAACATAAAATAAATGAAGGTTAACAAAGACTGGTCTAAGGAACAGTTCACAACAATACCGCAATGCTCTTATCACTAATGCTTGATTCTGCATTTGGATACTTATATCTGAAAGACTTGCAAATAATGACAACATTCATGCCAGACATTACTGCAAGTGAGGATCAGACTAAAGGAGAGGAGAAAAAAACGCCTTCCAAGAGAGAAACATTCATTAGCCTTACTGGCAAGTGTCTAAAGCAAACAAGGAAACTGCAAAATAATTACTTAGTTACAAATAAACGCTTTTTAGCACAGTACCTTTTTGTGTCTGTCCCTCTTCCATATTCTCTTCCATGGCTACCTTTCTTCAGTAGAATCTGGTACACGGAATTAATCAAAAGCTCAATTAGATGTTGAAAAAACTGGTGACTTTTTTTTTTTTTTTTCCCTGGGAAGCTCCAACAGCAGTGGCTTGGGCAAGTCCTTAGAGCTTAGCTAAGGCTCCCTCGCTCCTCTTGTTTGCTTGGAGACTGGCTGTCAAGTGTAATTTCATTCAAATTACTCTTCCGTGAAGATTATCAATTTTTCTTCTCAAAGCTGCCCATTGTGTACCACAGTAAGCAGGTATTCAAACAAACAGCCTAAGAATTTTGGGGGGAAATGTGGTCTGAATTCCAGGAGCAAAGACACTATGATTCATAAGCCTTGCTTTGCATTTAAAATGGGGAAAAGAAATTGAGGTTTGTATTGAAATCTGGGCTTTAAATTGGAAACAGGCTGAGCTGTGAACAGATGGAGGGGTGTCCTCCTAACATGAAGCAGACCACCAACCCATAATCCACCCCCCTTTGCTACCAGAGTGGGAAAGCCCAGATTCCCGTCGGTTCTTTATGCTGCAGCAGTTGCTTCTCACCCAGTCAGATGCGTTGCAAAAATGTGTTTTCCTGTTCTCTCTCCTAAGTATCTAGTTAATTTGATTTAAAGGTGCCAAGAAGGGATGCAATTATACTATCTCAGGGTTTATTTCTAAAAGGTTATTATTAAGAGAGGACCTGTAAGCTCACATCTTTCACATTTGAAAAGAAACAGAAGCAAGGTTTTCAAAGGACTAAGTATAAACCTTTAAGCCTGAGAGATACATGTTTTAAGCAAGTGTCTTACTTAGTGCTATAGGACTCCTACATGAAAGGAGAAAAACCACTGGGGGAAAAAGGAATCTATTGATGTCTTTGTAATTTATTGTTATGATTTTATCCCACTAAACTGCTGATTTCAAATGGGACTCTCTTGAAAGAGAATTTTTAAAGGGTCCTTATTGAGGAATGAGTAGGGTGATAAAAAGAAGGAAGGAATTCTAGATAAGGAAAAACAGGGTAGCAATTTATAATGGAAATCTGCAGTCTGATTTGGAATGCGAATCACAATGCTGCAGTCTGGCAATAAATTAGCATTTGTACTTCAACCTATTGAGTGACAAGACACAATCAGAGTTTCAATACTTCACAAGAGGTATACAAGAAAATAAACAGTGTCTCTTTCAAGGCAACACAAACCTTTACTAGGGTATAAAGGAAGGAAGACTTATGCATTCCTGTCTAAAATAAGCAAGCATAGAGGAAAGGCTCAAACACACACACACACACACACACACACACACACACACACCACAAACATACACATACACAACTACAACTGTGAAAAATAATAATTCACATCCTCATTATCCACAGCATAAGTTTCTTGCATAATAGCAAATAGTTCACATACATTCTGTAAAGTACGTCATTAACATGTTGCACACCACCCTCTAAATCATTTCAAAAGCAAGTATTTAGAGGAAAGACAATTGTGCATTCCATTTGATAATAAATGAATGTTCAATTTTCCTGTTTCCATTATCACTTGCTATTGCTTTTTTTAAATGAATTTAACCCAAAGATAATGATGATTCCAATTTATTCCAATAGCTCAAAACCGCTCTCTGAATATGTGTGTGTGTGTGTGTGTGTGTGTTGTATGTATTCAAGTGCTTTTGAGAGAATTGCTTGCTTAGGGAACAGATTGAGAGAGAAACCATAAGGGAAATCAAAAGAGCCCAATCATAGCAGTCTCTCTGCTTCAATTCATCCCTAGGCTGACATAACCTGGCATACAGTCAAAACAGAAGGAGCATCACTTCTCATTTATATTCTTTATTCACATTATATCACAGAAATCATTAGTGAAACAAATTATTAATAGTACTACCCATAAAAATAACAACATTTCCTGAAATTTTTATAGTACTTTATAATCTATAAAATATATTCACATGCACTCTCCCATTTGTAAGGCAAATAGGGAAAGCATTGTTTCCCAAATTATATATTAGGGGAAAATTGACACTTAAGGACACCAAAGGATAGGGCTAGTAAATGACTATGAGTGCCTTCAGTGTTCAAAAATCATCCTCAGTTCTTTGCTTTCTTTTTCACTGTATAAGTAAAGCAAAAGAGAGGGAAACCATAGAGAAAAGAAAAAATTAAAATTATTTCCTGGATAAGATGAAGGGAAAGTATTTTTTTTTCTTCCAGAAAATGCAACAAAACAATACATTCCTGTAATCATCAACTTTTTCCACTAGAAGAGACATTTTTTTCCCACTCAACAATTGTTTCTAAAAATAGACAACAGACACTTATATCAACTTTGTAAATATACAAAGATCCACCTTCACTTCAGTCTAATGGACTCCTGCCAAACAGATGAAGAAAAACACAGGCACATATAACATTCTAGCAAAACTCAACTGCTGGTAAGCCAAGATTCATCTTTTGTCTTATTGTGGTAAAATATATGTAAAAATTTATCGTTTTAATTATTTAAGTCTAGAATTTTGTGGTAATAAGTACATTCCCATTGTTCCACAGTCATCTCTACCATCCATTTCCAGAACTTTCTTATCTTTCTAAACTGAGATACTGTACCTACTACACAGTAGCTCTCCATTGTCCCTTCTCCTGAAGGACAGCAGTTGAAGTGTTGTGGTTGAATGCTTGTTGACTTTAGGATTATTTTCTAAAGGTCTGTTCTCATTTGAAGTAAAAATATTTAGAATATCCAAGTATGTGAAATGAACTAGAAAAAGAAAACTGACTGATCTTAGGGTCCATTAACTATGAATTCCACATAGACTGTTATGAACCTTAATTGCTGGCAAAGATGATCCCTCTGTATCTCCATTACCCACAACAAGTCGAGAAGGCCATGGTGCCTCAACTAATATTCTTTTCATTATACACATTACATTTGCTGCATTCTACTCTTAGTCGTGTATTCAAAATGCATGATTATAAGTTCACTAGGTAGTTAAAAAGCTGTGATCACAAATGTCAAGTGAGATTTCCCTTTCAAATATCATCTAAGCAATATTTATAATATGTATCATTTTTTATGTGTAAGCTAGAAGACATATTTGTCATTTAAGTCCCTCTCACTTTTCTTATTTAAGTTAGAGAGAACGCTTTCTTTAATGGTCCATCTTATCTTGTGGATAAACATACTATGTGAACTGAGAAAATATCCAGTCGTTCTTCTATTACATAGGGCAGTTATCTTTGTGATTCAAAATTCAAAACAGAGTCAAGTAAACAGAGTTACAGATTAAACAAGAAATTGGTCATTCCAAGTGCAGCATCAACTGTAAAACATGAGAAAAAAAAATGTTCATGGTTTCTGAGTCAGAGAACAAAGCGGACATGCGGGAAATATGATTATGTGAATCAAGTATAGTGTACAGAACAAACAGATATAAACACTGCTTAGAAACTGTATTTTTGCTGAGAGAGAAAGGGGAGAGACAGAGGGGAGAGACAGAGACAGAGACAGATGCAGTATCATCTCAAGAATAAAATGTCTTGGTTGGTTTTTCCCACATTTTGACAAAGAAAAAGGCCACACTGCTGCTTTACACTCTAGGGTCAAAAATTGACTTCCATAATTAAAAAAAAAAAAAAAAAACAAAAGCACCACCAAGGGTAGAAAGTATATTTTACATATATATAAAGTATATTATATATATATTATATATATATAAAGTATATATAAAGTATATTTTACATAAAATTAAAATGACACTCTTCAGAGTTATGTAATTATTCAAAACAGTCAATTCACAGAATGGTCATGGCATTCACAAGTCTTGCTATACTTGTCATTTTGTAACCTCCTCCTTTTTTTTTTTTTTGGTACTGAGATTGAACTAGGGGCACTTAACCACTGATCCACATCCCCAGCCCTTTTCTTTTTATCTTTTATTTCGAGACAGTGTCTAGATAGGTTGTTTAGGGCCTCACTAAATTGCTAAGGCTGATTTCCAACCCTCGATCCTCCTGCCTCAGCCTCCAGAGATGCGGGGATTACAGGGGTGCACCACAGCCTACAGCCTTTCTTTCATTCTTAATTGAACAAATGTTTATTAAGCATTCCTACATAAAAAGGAACTTAAGTAGGTAAAAAGAGACAAATCTCTGATCTAATTATGCTTAGAACCTAGCATCACAAGACAGTCCCAAAATCATAATGCTAAATAACAAGTGCTACCTAATGAGTGTCACGCAAGCACAAGATGTTACAGGAAACTAAAACAGGAATATCTAACCTAATATTTAGTTTTGATAGTTTTGAAAGTTCTCTCATCTTCCAGAAGGTACAGTTTTATCTGACCTGCTCAAAGCAGAAGACCTTTCACCTAAGAGAGATAAAAATAGCCAGGAAAGAATCTGGTAGAGCGTAGGTGAGAAAGGAAAGTTATCCTAGACTACTGAAACTGAACACACAAAGGCCCATAGGAGAGATATTCTTCTGACTACATGTAATGACTAACGCCTGGTGACAGGGGGTAAGCCCTCTCTTACTGTTTATTATTGGGTATCGTCTCCCCAAGGTTTTTAGTAGTCTATGAAGGAAAATCCAATTCTAATTCATATTGTGGTCCCCAAATTTCCTGGAGTTACTAAAGAAAAAGACCCTCCTCAGATTTAGCATGAGTCCTACAAAGCTGGAGTCTAAAGGGGAGACCATGGGAAAACCATTAGTGTTTAGTTCCAAGAAATTACCCTGGTCCTCTGTAGCATCCTGTGCTTATTTTATCCTTGGTCCCTCAAGTATTTCATACCAATACTTTTTCTCTCCAATCTGTTAGTACCATATTTTCACAGTTAGCCAGGCATCCTGCCACAACAATGTCATAGCCTGTTTACACTTGGTCACTTATTTCCTGGTGTTCTTAGGATGACATTCAACCACCTAGAATGGACAGAAAGATGGGCTACGACCTGGAGGAAACCCATCTTCTTCCAACTCCTACTGTTCTTCCTCCCTTACTAATTTCTCAAAAGTTTCAATTTGTTCCTTCTGCCTAAAGCACTTTTCCCTGTAGCCCCAGGTCACCAGATTGATTTATTCTTTAGATCTCAGCTGGGACATTATCCTCAGGTGAAACTCCCCTATCCCACAGAATAGGCCTCCTTTGGTACACAGAGCATATGTCATTACAGTGTGATATTCCAAAGTTTTCGTTCAGCATATTTCTTCTACACAGCCTCCAGCCTGTAAGCCCCATTAGATCTACCCTTCTACCTCCCACAACCCAAGGAAACAGTGAGCTTTCAAAAAAATATTTGTTGAATGCATGCATGAATGAATGAATGATAGATAAATAAATGAATGAATAAATTCAGTGGCTTAAAATACACCTTATCTTACGTTTAGCTGCTTCCACAAAACATTTTGAAGTATTAACGTAACTTACAGCAATTCCAGGAGAATATGTTATGTTCATATATAAGAAATGCCATGCCTTAAAAGTTGATGATAGAATGACAAAATTGTATTTCAAAGAGCAAACAGTGAAGCAAAAAGGGAACAATGAAAATATTTGCCCTGTTTCCCATTAAAAGGGGAGCCTTATTGTCATAAGCACAGATAAAAGAAAGGAGAGATACAAAAATTCAAGGATGACTCTCCATAGACCAAAGTTGCCCTTTTAAAATAGGAAGAAGGAACCCGTTATAAGTGTTCATATCTTCATACAAGCTAAGAGTTGACACAAATATTAAAACTTCTAACTAGTTTCTAATATGCCTCTCTCCAAAATGATAGAAAACAAAGTTTTTCTTGGGTAATCATGTTTTCTAGAAAACACTGCAGAAACCATCATAAGTAAAAACTAGGCTTCCAAGATGCAATAGGTAAGCAGCAGCAGCTTGTCTATTGCTCAAAATTCAAACATTAATTCAAATAGACCTAATAAAGAATGGCCCAAGATACTTCTTTAGGGTCTCAAAAATGCTAAATTGGACTCATCGAAAAGTAAACTATATAACTCACTCAACTTGTTTGTATTCATTCAATGAATGACTACAGAATATGAGAAAATTTTATAGATGAGGAAATAGAAGCAGAAAGTATAAATATATGTACAAATGAGGCTAGAATTCAAACTGAGGTATTCTAACTCCAAAGCCCATTCTTTGAACTTCCCCAGTCTACCAAACCAAGAGCATTTAGTATGGGCTGACTTCCCTGTCGTCAAGTCCTATTTCAACATAAATATTTGTATTCATCAAAAAACCACCACAACAAACCAGTGTGTGTAATCTACTGCCAGTTGCTATAAGGGACACAACAGCTGAAGAAATGATTCTCATATTTAAAGATCGTACAATTTAAGTTAAATATACTAATTTTAAACATCAATAACTCAACAAAGAAAGATGGTTTCAGATTAAAATCACTATAGGGAGTGGAAATAGAGAAAGTTATTTGGGATTTGGAATATGTTTTGGTAGAACTAGTTAAAAACACTATCCAAGTATTTCTGTAAAAATCCAGAGATTTTAATAGATAATTTTTTACTTTAAAACCCTACTCAATGAAACAATTTAGCAGCTAAAACATTATGAATAGTTCTTTTCTTATTTTCTTTTATCTTAAATTAAAATTAACTTTTCAGATGCAATATAAAACCTCAATAATAAACACCTGCATACCTACCAAATAGTGCACAAAATAAAATATAAAGGAATCCTATGCCTTCTTTAATTGTATTCCTCTCCTTTTCATCTCCTCCAATCTTGCCTCCTGCTAATCACTAAGAATTTGAGGTATTTTGGGGGAGGAACTGGGGGTTGAACTCAGGGACACATCCCTGGCTCTATTTTGTATTTTATATAAAGACAGGGTCTCACTGAGAAGCTTAGCACTTTGCTTTTGCTGAGCCTGGCTTTGAACTCGAGATCCTCCTGCCCCAGCTTTCTGAACTGCTAGGAGAATTTGAGTTATTCTCATTCCTGTGTGTTTTCTTCAAAATTAAACACGCATACACACACACACACACACACACACACACACACACACACACACACATACACACACTCATACACACACTTTATTTTGTATTGTTTGTTTTTCAAGCTTTGATTGTAGATGGATGGTATCTTATTATAGGTTAAATATGCCCAATCTTAAAATCTCAAATCTGAAAATGCTCCAAAATCTGAAATTTTTAACAACATGGTGCCACAAGTTAAAAATTCTACAGCAGACCTCAGGTAATAGGTCAAGTCCAAAGCCAAGAGCACTAAAACTATTATATAAAGTCACCTTTAGGCTATGTGAATAAGGTGCATATGAAACCTAAGTAAATTTAGGTTTCAGACTTGAATCACATTCCCCAGATAACTCATTAAATGTTTGCAAATATTCTAACATCTGAACGTCCAATCTTGATCATTTCACACAAAGGATACTGAACTTGTATATTTATCTTTCCACAACTTTTTCACAAATTTTTGAAGATATATGTGGATCTATTCTGTTAATAAACATTTGCTATGCTAATTTTGAAAATACTAAAAAATTTACCATAAATACTCTTATACATGTCTCCTTGTGCATATATAGAAGTATATATATATATATATATATATATATATATATATATATATATTATACATACATACATGTGTACTCAAACACACACACACACACACATATATATACACACACACACACACACACATATACATACATATCCTGGTGTGGGATTGTTGAGTGGGAAATGATATTTGGTACATATTCAATAATATGAGATATGAAAATATATCAGAAACTCTTCAAAACCCTTGTGCCAATTTTAAACTTCCATATGAACTGTCTGGAAGTACTCTCGTCTATATCTTCAATGATATTTGAAAATTTATATAAAGTTTGCCAAAAATACTTAAATTCAAATGAAAACTATATATCTGCTTTAATAGAGATTTCCTTCCATATTCAAAAATTGAGAGCACTTTCAGGCTTACTGGCCCTGGGTTTTCCTCTTATGAAAAGTGCTTATTCACATGCTCTGCTCAAGTTCTCAATGTTGTTTGCTTTGGGTTCTATTCTACAGATGTTGTTAAGTTCTGAAGACTAATTCTTCAGCACATAAATGTATTACCAATATCTTTTTACACTGTGGTTTGCATTTCACTCTCTTCATGGTAAGATACTAAATGGAGTTCTTATAACCAACTTTTCCTTGGTGATTTGTGTTTCTTTACATTTGAAAAGAAAATTCTGTCTTTCCAATCCATATACTTTTGTTTATTTTATCTATCTTACTGGCAATTTGGGATCACAAATGTGATGTTTAATTGAACACTACTTTTAAAAGGAATTCTTTGATGGTTTTACCATTGTGTGATGTTTGTAGTAGGTTTTGATATATGTATTTTATCTGTTTAAATAAGTTCTACTTCATATTGCAGAGAGCCACTTATCTTAAGCATGTTGCAAATTATTTCTATATAAAGATGATTGTATATATTATCTCCATTAACACATTAGAGAATTACATTTGTAGGTTTTCTGATGTTAAAATGTTTGCATTCCTGCTATAAACTCAATTTGGTTGTGGTAGGTAATTAGTTTAATTTGTTTTTAATATTTTGAAAGATTTTTAATTGAAAATATTCTCCTTTTCCATCCAGTTTGTCTAAACATAAATAATATATGGTGTTGTCTTGAAATGGGCTCTGGATATATTGTCCAGGCATGTCTCAAACTCCTGAGTTCAAGTAATCTTCCTGTCTCAGCCTCCCAAGTATCTGTGACTACAGGCACCCTGTACTGTGCCCAGTCATGGTATGTGTGTGTATGTGTATGTGTGTGGCTGAGAACTGAATCCAGGGCACTCTACCAGTGAGCTACATTTTTTTCTTCTTTTTTTAACTTTTGTAAAATTCTGAAACAGGTTATTCCTAAATTGCCAAAGTTGGCCTCAACATTTAGAACCTCCTGCTTTAGTCTCCTAAGTCCCTGAAATAATAAGCATGCACCACCATGCCTGGCAACTCTTCTTATTTAATTGTCCACTTTAGAAGAAAATCAGTTATAAAAATGTTCAAAAACAGAACTGGGGTTGTAGCTCAATGGTAGAGCACTTGCCTCACACATGTGAATAAATAAAATAAAGATATTGTGTCCATCTAAAACTAAAAGTATTTTTTTTAAATGTTCAAAATCAGAAATAGTATATAGCACTTAATAATCATGTAAATAATTCTTGTTAACAATGGAAAGTTATTTATGATAAAATGATAGAAGTATAAAACAAAATAGCATGATGAGCATACTCTTGCATCTTAGAATACTCATAAATATATGCATAGAACAACTCCAGACATATATTTGAAAATGTTAATGATTATCTCCAAAAAGTGGGATTTGAGGTTTTTGTTCTTTGCATGCTTTCCATACTATTTAAATGGCTTACTATAATATTATAATTATCAGTTTACAAAACTAATCATAGTAACTTGCTTATAACTACTTGTGTACCTACTATGTTCTAGGTATGGAGCTAGCGATTTTTGTGATTTCTAATTTTTGTGATTGCAACATGTCTGAGGACAGCATTCTTTCGTGTGAGAAAACTTGAAGCTTTCAAAAGTTAAGCAGCTTCTTAAGGCTACACAGCCAGTGAGTAAAGGAATTCAAACTTGAATTTTGGTCACTCTAATATTAAACTTACATCACACAAAAATAAGGTATTCAGTACTTAAATAACAGACTTATAAGACACTTCATGCAAGAATTTCTCCAGTTTGCGGGGGGAGTCAATATTGTTTACAACAATGGAAGACAGGATACAACTTACTTGAAGAATAAATGGTTTTGGGTTTTGTTTCATTCACTTGAATCAAAGTTCAACAATTTAAAAATCTCAGGTAAGACTAACCTTATATATCAGATTGCATTTTACCAATAACAGGCATGTATAAATAAGTCAGAGGAAGAGAGAGCCAGAGAAAGAAAGAAGGAAAGAGGGCCCAAGAAAGGAAGTGGGCAGACACATGCTATGAAAAGATAGTAGCTTGTCATAATTTCTGAGTTTTCAAGTAGTGATTTTAAATCTCTTTCCTTGGCTCTTGCTGAAGATGCAGATGGTGAAAGATATTCTCTGAAAAAGCTGATTGCTCTACATGGTGCAAAGAGAACTGATGAGGAAAAATAAAATTCAAGTCTTCTCAGCTTTACCATAAGCATTTTAGCCTTTCTGCTTATACATTAGATTGCAAGTCCTTTTGTGGATTAAAATAAATAAATAAATATATTCTTACATTTCCAGAGATCATCCTAGGTAACCTAAAAATTCTTGTCTCCAAAAAGAGTACTGATAGACTGATAATTTTTCTCATTCTTCAAATTGCTTTCTAGTAACACAGCTGAATTAATGACTGAGGAAACAGAGAGCAATCGACTTCTCCTTTCTTTCTTCTGGAAGGAATGTGTGATTTTATGTACTGTTTTCTGTGTGTGTGTGTGTGTGAATTAGATGCCTGTCTTAGTCTGTTTTCTGTTGCTATAACAAAATACCTAAGGTTGGAACTTTATAAAGAAATAAAGCTTATTTTGACTCTCAGCTTTGAAGGCTGAAAAATCTAAGCTCTGGAGGCAATATCTAGTGAGATCTTCAAGGAAGATGGCATCACATTGATGGGGGCCACGGTAGTAGCTACAAACAGTGCAAACAGACCAAATGCATGAGTAATCTCACTTTTTAAAAATTTCTAAAAATTTCTTTTGTTTTTAACTAATACAGTCCTGCGAGACTTAACCCACTTAATCCCTTCTAAGAGTGGTGGCTCATTGATTTAATTACTTTTCACTACGCCCCACCTCTCTCTTAAAATTCCCACCACCTCTTAATACCATTAAATTGAGGACCATGCTTCCAGCCCATGGATTTTAGGGAGATAAATCATGTGCAAACTATATAGTATCTGAGGACATTTGGGAGCCATGTTAGTTTTGAGCCAGAAGATTTTGATTGTGATCTAATAACCAAGTAGGGAAAGCAGGCCCAAGAGCTGACTGTGCTAGAAACATCCAGAAAACATTTTCTACATTTTCTCAAGCAAGTTTTATTGGCAATGAAATATAGCTGTTATGGTTTGAATCTGATATATACCCAAAAGCCCTTGTGTTAGGCAATGCAGCAATGTTCAGAAGTTAATCAGCGCAATAATCCATTTAGATTGATAATATGAACTGACTACTGGGTGGTAACTGGAGGCAGGTGGGGCATGGCTGGGGAAGAAGGTCACTGGGGCATGGACTTGAGTTCTCTCTCTTGCCCCCGCTACGCCCCACCCCTGCTACGCCCCACCCCTGTGCTTCCTGGTTACCAGGAACTGAGCAGTTTCCCTCTGCCACACCCTTCCACCATGATGTTCTGCTTTACTTTGGACCCAGGGCAATGGGGAGAGTTAACCATGGACTAAGACCTTTGAAACCATGAGCCCCAAATAAACTTTTCCTCCTCTAAGTTGTTCTTGTCAAGTATTTGGGTCATAGCAACAAAAGAATTGATGCAACAGTTTATTTGGATAGATATTTGCACAGACTATAGCTCCAGGAAGAGCAAAAGACTGGCTACTTCAAACAGCACAACTAATTTACATAATAATTTACATCCTAAAAGTTATTTTTTCCTTCATGTGCACACTGGTAGTTTCAAATCAACCCTGAAGAGCACCCCTTGACTTCACCGTGTTCCTACAACAGCCCTGCAATCCGTCAACCTACAACAATCCTTTCTGGTTTTCCAGCAGCAGGCTCAAGTCACCAATAAATATCCCACTGCAGTTGTCCTAGATAAAATGCAAAGCTGTTTTTAGCATTTAATATTGCAAATATTGAGACCGATGTGATTTATTCCTCCCTCTATTCCACAGCTTGAATTTCAATAGCATTTGTCTACAGTTTGTATGTGCCAGGTTTCATACATTTTTTCATTTTTAATATTTCAGTATGAATGCTATTCATTTCCCCTGCCTGTCACCGAGAGCAGCAAACCATGAGCTGTCCTTGTTTCTCTCTCACAGTTCAAGAAGCCAGACTGAGGATACACTTACTGTGAAATGACCAGCTTTCTGTGTTTAGCCCTTTTTATGCAATAACAACAAATATGTGAGTCGTTCATATTCCAGTGCTAGGCATATATTTTTTCTTATGGATTAATTATAAACCCATGAGTGTTATTTCTATTCCCTAGGTGGTAAACATGAGATTTAAAAAAAAATGATTTTTCAAGCTCCTTGACTATGAAGAAGCAAAATTTGAATACAAAATCTTCTCAAAACTTTTTTGTTTCCAGTACATTAAATGACTTGGTAAACAAAATGTAAACAAGGAGTTGAATTTAATTTTCTGAAAATTAGTGATGCGAATAAATTCTTAAGTGGCTCAGGAGGCTGAGACAGAAGGATCACAAGTTCAAGGCCAACCTTAGCAACTTAGCAAGGCCCTAAACAACTTAGTAAGATCCTGTCTTAAAATAAAAAAGGCTGAGGACAAACCTTAATTAAGTACCTCTGGGTTAAATATATAGCTCCAAGAAAAAAAAAGTTACCTTAATTTAACATTCTTAAAACTTGTCACTAAGTGAACATGATATTAATACAAATTTCTAAGTACCTTTTAGGCATCTCTTTATGCCTTTTAAATTTAAAAAATAATTTTCTTAGAGAAAGGATGAAGGTTAGAATTGTATAAGTAAGGTTTCATATGTAAGTGTACGAGATTACTTTGGGCTATAGAAATTCTAACATCAAAAGTATATTTCATGAGAGTCAAAGTATCAAATAGTCAAAGTATCAAATCATTCATGAAAAAATAAAATGCAAGATCACCAAAAGAATTCTGCAGAAGAGTACTCTTTCATTCATTAATTCCTCAGCTATCTGTGAGTGCCTATCATTGTCTAGATACAAATCTAAGTTCTGTGGCAAGTCATAGAAAATATATACCAGCTCTCATATGTCTGCTCTCATGACATTTATTCACTAAAATTGGGACATACAGGGTCATAAATATAAAAAGACAATTTGGGGTTCTGGTATGTTTAATTCCAAAAATAAATCAAGATTATGCAAAGAGTGGGTGGGAACTTGAGGCCCTTTAATGTTACCCATAGACATAAAGTATGTCTAAAAACCTCTACATGAAATTGCCATCAATAGAATTTTATCATAAGACTATTTGTAAAATATTTGTGGGAAGAAAAGCAAGACAATTAATGATGTGAGCCATCAGTCATTTGTGTTTTCTGTTCATATGTGATATTCTGTAATTGTTTTGATATGTTGGACAATCTAACATTTGCAAGTTGAACATTCCTAAGTCAAGTTGAAAAGATCCTCAAAGTTTTACTTAATAGAAAAACAAAAAGCATGGTTTACTACATTCAATTTCAAAAACCATTTGCCACCAACCTGTGTCCTGAGGCTTAGAAGACCATAAAACACTACTTAATGCAGAAATTCATTCCTTATTCCCCCTCAGTGTGTGCACAAGCAAGTGTGCGTGTGAATCCCATAATAGGGTGAGTCCCATATACCTGGGACACAAGTTTGTGTGACTCCAAAGCAGCCACATTCCTTTATAACACATTTACTTTTGAAATATATCTGTCAGATGGCCAGTCAGCATTTCTAAGTTGTCAATGTAGTAGTTTAAACATTATGTTTACTTTTGATTTTACATGTACTAAAAGAGGTAAATATTGACATACATAAAACCAAGGACAGTACACAATACTGGGTGGTAAAGGTGGGTGGTAATAACTAGTCTTTTTTTAATGTTTATTTTTTAGTTGGACACAATATCTTTATTTTATTTTTATGTGGTGCTGAGGATCAAACCCAGTACCTCACACATGCCAGGTGAGTGCGCTACCAGTTGAGCCACATCCCAAGCCTCATAACTAGTCTTCTTGATGGATTAACAGGATGACATGCTATGTATTAAGATGCACTTTTAACTCACTGTATAATTTTAGGCAAAAATGATCTTTCTCCATTTCCTCAGATAAAATAGAATTTATTAATACTTGTCCTGCTGAATTTCCAAAGTGATGTACCAAATGCCAAATACTGTGCTGTTTTATAGACACTGTCTCATCTTATCGCTCCAGTATTCTCATGAGGTAGGTATCAATTAGAGCCATTTCACAGATGCAGGGGCTTCAGAAAAGCAAAATTTCCAGATGAACAAAGATGAAAAATGTCTTTGAAAAGCATAACAGGGTATATGAATACAGTGTAATTATAACCATTATTAAACTGGAAGAAGTGGATCGTGTGTATAAAGAATGTCATCAACTATAGGACCGCTAGCAAATGTCGATGGCAGCTCATTAGCCCATGCCACACAATTCGGAGCAATAACCCAAAGCAATCAGGGCTTATTTTATGCCAGCCACAGTTTTTAGCATTTTTGTTCATACTTTCATTCACTCATCTTTCAAGTACCCCATAAGGAACACGGTATTATTGTCCCCATTTTACCTATATGGAACAGGGACAGAAAGTACAAGCTAATCTGCCCCATATAACAGCCACTAAATGGCAGAGCTGGGATTAGAAGCAAGGCAGTTTGCTTTGTTAAGTCCAGACTCTTAATGATCACACTAAACTACCTCTGTGAATTAGGGTAAAAAGGAAACAATGTAGTCATTTATTCAATAAGTTTAGGGAACAAATGGATGGATTATTTTTTTCTCACATAGAAGGCTTTTGGCCATTTTCTAAGGTGCTGTTGGGCTAGCATGAGGTGCTAAAAGGAGCTTGGATCCAGCAGAATTCAAATGACAGCTTTGCCAATCCTGTGCATTCTCCATGACCTCTTTATGGTTCTGTTTCTCAGTTATAAAAGAAGAAAAACATCTCACATTTAACAGGGGTTTAGTGAGAATGAGTGCATTCAGCACGAATCTTGGCACAGACATGGTTGACACTTGGTAAATTATTTGTTTCCTTTATCTGTCCTCCACTCTGGTGTCAGTTCAAATAATTTACTCTCCCACAAGCTGTTTAGGAAAAGACCTTTTTCTTAAAAGACCTCAGGTCAAAAATGTTAGGTCTTAAATCAACAGTATATTTTCCTGATTCATAAAGTAATCTGTTTTTGTATCTATAAATAGGAATTTTTCTCCCTAAAACAGTATATATCAATTTCTCAGTGGTAAGTATATTTGATTTGATAGACTGGTAGAATTATCTGCTTTAGTAATTCCTTGTGTCAGTTTTAGACTCATGTATGTAATAGGTCTCCCCAGACAAATTTGATCACAAAGTAGAAATGTCTTATAACTGTAGAAGGGAAAGCATGGTATTTACAGCCTGCAAATAAACCACATTGAAATATCTGAGAGTACCTGAGGTTCTCATATGGTAAACTTTGCTCAAGACTTAATAAGAGGGCATTTTTGGACATGTCATGTGTTTGAACTTGGGAATCTTCTGTGACCTCATTTTAAAACTTCATTTTAATTGTTACTGAAGCGGAAAAAACTAGGCAGACAAAAATCTCACTGTGTTGTTTCAAGACGATTGTTATTCTTTGCAGAATGGTTGTGCTATTTATGAACAAAGTAAATTATCTGTTTTAAAGAGAATTTTTTCATATTATAAAAGCTCTATAATCTCCCATGAAAAGAATTTTTTTTAATTAAAGTTAACAAAATGAGCTTATTTGCTACCAAAAATTTGTACTTTTTTTGACCTGGTTACATTTCCAAATCCCAAATTTGCCAATGAGTCTTTGAAATTTACTAAGCTAAAAGCAATAACAAATACAGTAATTACAAAAAGAATGGCAGAACTCACAGACCCTATGAATTATCAAAATGAATTAGGAGTTTTAAGAAACCACTTTAAAGTGTTCATGAATAGTCAGTATTTGTAAGGTAAATTTCAATCACAGATACTCCTTGACTTACAGTGAGATAATATCCAAAGGAACTCACTGTAAGCTGAAAGCACAGTAATCCAAAAAATGCGATTGATGCACTGATCCTACTGAACATCACAGCTTAGCAACACAGTATGAGGTAGCATATCATCATTTCCCTTCCTGATCACAAGACTAACAGATCGGCACCCCACTGTTGCTGCCCTTCATCATGAGAATATCTTACTACATATTATTAGTCTGGGTAAAGATCAAAATTTAAAATTCAAAAGCTGGGCACTGATGGCTCATGCCTGTAATGCCAGAGGCTGAGGCAGGAGGACTGCAAATTCGAAGGCAACCTCAACAACTCAGCAAGGCCTTAAGCAACTTAGTGAGACCCTGTCTTAAAATAAAAAATAAAAAGGGCTGGGGTTGTGGCTCAGTGGTTAAGTGCTCCTGGGTTTTATCCACTCCCCCCCCAACACACACACACACACACACACAAAAAAAAAAAAAAAAATTTCAAACTATGGTTTCTCCTGAATGTGTACATCTTTACACCATAATTTATTCAAAAAAGTCATAAATGAAAACATCCTAAATCAGGGACCATTGGTACATTAAATTTTATCTTTTAATGGTACAATGAGTGGTCTGTATAAGTAGAATGAATGTAAAACAGTGCTTTCTGTTTAATATCAGCATTAAAAGCTCTTTCCAACTTTTAAACTTGTAAAGAATGTTAAACTTTTTATACATATAAAATAAATGGAAAACGAAGTTGATGTATTTGAGTAATAAAGCATTATATTAAAGGGGGAAGTTTTCAAGTTGAAAGATTACTTAATAGATTAATTTTACAACAAAGTATGATGAAAAATATTACTGTACTCCATGCTGGGGAAAGTATAATATAAAAAGGTAAATAAAATATTAAAATGAATGAAAGAGTATAAAGTCACTATTCTTGGAGAATATGGAAAGGTGCTAAGAAAATAAATCTAAATCCACCTCAAACAAGGTAGACTTAAACTGCACTGAAATGATCCCTTACACCACTTTTACTTAAAACTTATTAGTCTTCATATTAAATATGAATGATTAACTTCTGGTCATTATCATGATCTGGGCAAAGGAGACCTAACTAAGCCCAGTGTCCAGGTATGTGCTTGCCCCTTCACGAGGTAGATGTCTATTTCCAGAGGCTACTGGATAGCCTGCCATTGGCTGGAGGAAGGGAGAGGAAGGCCAGGAACACAGAGGGGGTTGCGGGGAGGGAGGAATGCATAGGGACACCAACAGGTAGAGATAGGAGGACCAAGAAAGATTTACACTTGGGCATTGACACAACTGAGCTGTCCAAGTGAATTTATCATCCATGAGTTAGCCACAACAATGAAAACCTTTTATTTTTATTGAGCAGTAAACATTAGTGAGGTTGTATTTTACACCAGTCTGATCTGAGAGCTAGATGTTAGATTTAGGCATGTTTATTATCTCACATTTGTTACACACATACTATTCATATCTTTATGTATTATAACTCCATAGCCTATAGTTTAAATAAAAATAATGGTAATGATGATGATGATGATGATGATAGCAGCTAATACTTATATCAGCCCTTTTTATATAACCGAAACTGTTCTAAAAATATGACATATATCATTACAATTAATTTCCACAACTCTGTTAGGTAGATACAATTATCATTCCCATTTTTAATATACTACAAGTGAGGCACAAAGAATTTAAGTGATTCCACCAAGATTGTGTAGCTAATAGGCGAAGTCTAAAGACTATTAGTCAAAGCTAAAGGTGTCTCTGTATGGCTGTGCTGTGTTCATGGCAACGTTAGTTCCTTTGACACATTTTTTAAAAACAAAAGCCTAAAACACTAGGTTCACAGTTCCAATGTCTATATTACTTTATGGATGACCATAGAGAGTAATTTATTTTGAACAGACCAATGCCCATTGAATCAAAGACAAATTCCTCAACATGAAATTCAACATACCTACTTGATGGACCCAATGGCAGGCAAATAACACATTTCTCTGTTTTGCAAAACAAATTCTGTGTTTCTTAGATTAGTTGACAGCTTCTTCCCTCCCTCTCCACCCACTAGAAAGTCCCCTATAATTCAAGTTCCATTCACTTTTGAACTTTGTCAGAGCCATTTCACCACCTTAATTCTACTTGATTTCTCAACATTGAAAATACCTTTACTAGTACTCCCATGTCTAGATTACAGCCCCATTGGTTTTAATTCTGATTGCCAGCTCCTTCTCTGTTCCCTCTGTTTCCTCATAAATCCAAGCTATCTAATCTCTGTCTCAGCAATTAATTTAAAAAAAAAATGTAAATAAGAAACTGTTATTCTTAGATCAAGTGACCCTGAGATTATTTTTTAATCATAACTTTTTATCAGTATTTGAGATTTAAACCTCAACCCCAAGTAAATAAGACAAGTTATTTTATCCTTTTAGATAAATTATCTGACAGTAAAGGGAAACATCTTTATAATGACAAGGAGTATATAAGAAAAGATTTTGGTACATAATGTAATATAAGATATCTGAATATGCCAAGGATTATTTTTTCAGGCAACATATTGTTTATTTCTATTCAAAATTATGAATATCGTTCTTATTAAGTATCAGAAGTTGTGCTAGGTAATAACAACATAGAAATAAATAAAACATTTCTGTCCTCCAAGAACTTAATCTGCTTCAGTTCTAGCAGAGGGAAGCAGTGGTAACTAGACCAAGAGGAAAGAAACATTAATATCAGCATTATTTATTTTCCTATAAAATTTTAACATACTTGACAGAGACTAGACTGTTTTATGTCTTAATATTTATTTCACATCTTCCAAAAAGTGGGTAACTTTTAAAAAGTTTAAATGATGCATAATATAATATCCAAATTATACATGGTAAATGTGGCATATTGTTTAAGGTTTTTTTTGAAACACAGCTGTAGCTAATTTAAAGCAAATGAGGAGTTTCACCATGCACATCCACAAAATGGGTAAGTCATAAGAGGAGTGTCTGGGTCACAAGTATGCCTTCCCCTAAAGATGAGAAGGATGGTTTCTGTATTATGGAATCATCATTTATATTCCAAACTTTCCCAGGAGCTAGGGAATATGACTGTCAACAACTGCTAGCTGCCAATATTCATACCTCAAAATAGCACCAGGAAGAAGAATCATTCCTCTTGATTACTGGTATGAGCAGCACTGGTTGGGAAGAGCATTTCCCCCAAAAGATGAGAAGACTGCTTTCCCTAAATACAGGAGGAGCTGGGTCAATAATGTTACCCACTTTGGATAGGCTTTTAATAAAAAGGCAAAAAGAACAACTGTAAAAAATTCTGGTTAAAACCATGAGTACAGTTAAAGACTCCTGTGTGGTATTAGATGGGTAGAATTAAAGGAAGCAAATGAAATAATGAAGAATAGGAACCAAATAAGAGGCACAGATGCAGTTCCAAAAATGACAGCCAATGAAAGATGACAGTATATCCAGCAGTTCCAGGGACAGACCCTCTCCCCAGTTGCTGCTTCTCACCACTTGCAGAACGCTGGATAAACATGCAGACTCAATATAATGCTGGTTTGCTTGTTTGGTATGACTTGAAGTCCCTTTACCATATCCTTAATCCAGCCATAAAGCAACTTTTAACCTTTTATGCTTTTGTGTGTCGCCAACAGATATCTCTAGAAATGAGACAAGGTATGAACATGCAAATAGATAAATATTTTTAGTGAAGTCTAATTGAGCTTCACATTGTTCACCACAGAGAAATTAAAATATATTATTTTCTCAATTAACAAATAAGGAAAATGAGGGACAAAAAAAATTAAGGAGTATACCCTGATCACAGATGACTCACAGCCAAAACAGTGATTCATTGTGGCCATCTGAACTTTCCCCTCAAACACCCAGCCCCAAGAGATTGTTGGTCCCTAAGGGGCATCTCAAATCACCTACATCCAGTACATTGAACCAAGATGCAGTTGCCAGGTCTCAGAGAAGAAAGAACAGAACACCATTTCTCGAATTATAATAGAGGAAAATGGGTAGAAGGCCCCAAGGCCTCTCAAGAGAAAGGCTGCAATGCAAAATCTTAGAACAATCACATTTCAGAAAAAAAGCTAGTCCTCCTGGGCTTTGTGTAGGCATCCTGCTAGGTACATGTGAGACGGATATCTGCACCAAACTTCAGAGGAAAACAGAGACCGTGCTGCCAAAAGGCTGTTGACTACTCAACCGAAAGAGATGTGTTAAGATTTACTACAACTATTTATTTGTGAGGACTTTAATCTGAAAATGATGGCCTGGCTTTCACAAAGCAAGGAGAAAATCTGCTATAGAATGTCCCCATGCCTCCATTTGGGCACCCAGCCCAGTGCAGGGGGAAGGGTTAGTTTATACTTGGGAGAAAGGACAAAAGACTCTACCATGCCTTAGAATTGTTCAACTGCTTTTTTTAGTGTTTTTTTTCTTTCTTTCTTTCTTTTTTTTTTTTCTATTCTTGGCTTGTGTTGTTTGCTGGGACGATTACAAAATCTTTAAAAAAGTGAGAAAGGGTGCAGAATTCTCAGCACTCCCACTCAAGCATGCAGTCTGCTAGCATATTTACAATCAGTGTGTGGCTCTGACCTTCACAGATTGCCTTTTCCTTCTTTACTCCTTTTGTATTGAAAGTGTACTGTAAACTCGCTTTGCTCCAGTATGTACACAATGTCTCCATTGTATTTGTAATCCCGAATGGAATGGATTAAACTATCAGCATTCTCTCACCTGTGAACTTTTCCCTTAACAAGAATTTAAAAGGGAAAAAAAAAAAAAGAAAAAAACTGTTTATACCTTTTGCACTGACAAGAGCTGAGAGAACCTGAATTATAAAAATAAGACTTATAATACATTTTAGAATTATTATTACCATGACTACTATTAAACAGATCCCTTCTTCGCTTTGGTGAAGCTCTCATGAATCTTACATCATGTCTCTCTCCCAAAGAGAGAGAATAAAGGAGCATTAAAGTGGATTGCTTGTAAATGTGTTTCTTTTCATCCCTTTATGTTCCAGACAGGGTCACAAGCCCATGAGTAAGCCACATGGCACCCATTCTCCTTTGCTGGCACTTACTACTCTGCCCTTGCTCTTCCTTCCATTCTCAGTCCCTCCAGGTCCTCCTGCTGAGCACACCATGGGGTCCCATCCTATTCTCCTGGCATAGTTAAGACAGCTGCAGAACTAGATCTAATTTTCTTGGGTGCTTGTTAAAACTTGCCAGGTCTGTTTACTCTGGTAAGCCGCAGCTATAGAGTTTCTCCTTGGGAACAAACCATTATATAAACAATATGAGAAAATATCATTCACCAGGACCCATTTAAATGATTAGGAAACATTAATTTTATCACATGGTGGAAATTTAGCCGCTTACCCTTGTTAGCTTCTGTATACTAACTTTCTCGAAAATGGCTTACTCCCTGCAAAGAATATGGCTGTCTTGAGAAATCAGAGATCATCCAATAAACTTTGCTTTATATCTGAATCATCTGGGAAGCTTTCAAGAAAATTCTGTAGCCCCAGAAGCGACTGAAGAAGAAAATCTAAGGGATGATACAAAAATATATTTGCAATTAATGATCTTCTCTATCCCTCTGCATTCCCATCCCCACTAAACTAAGCAAAAGACCAATGTTAATTCCTGGTATGTGTCTTTCAACTCCTTTTCGTTAATAACTCATATAAATACATGTAAGTACCTAAGTGTGTGTGTGTGTTTGTGTGTGTGTGTGTGTGTGAATGTGTGTGCACGTGTGTGTGCATGTGTGTGTGTTTTATTTGGGTCTATTTGAAAAACAGAGGCTATAGTTTTACAAACTAGCAAAAATATTAAGATACAAAAATATCACAAAATACCACTGTTATTTAATCCTAAATTTATAGCAAAGAGAGAATAATGCATATACAAGTATATATTAACGATATTAACAGAAACTAGACATTTGAGATAGGATTATGAATCTATTTATCTTTCTGATTATCTGTACTTTATAATTTTCTACAATTAATAATTTTGTTATAAAAAATTATTTTTAATCTTTTTAACTTTCCAAAATTACTTCATTACAATTAACTTTAGAGATTTCTAAACCACTAGAGTACCATTCCTACATAATATGTTTATCAGGGTAAACTAATTATTGTAACAAAAAGATCCCAAAATGTAAAATGAATCAAACACAATAGAAGCTAATTTATTGCTTTTGTTTACAGAATTAGGAAGGTGAAATATTTGAAAGGACCACATTTCTATAAGTAGTTATTCAGAAATTTAGGTTGATGTTAGTTCTGCTATCTTTATTTTATTACTATTATTTTATTTTTATTTATTTATTATGCAGTACTGGGAGTTAAACCCAGGCATGCCATATTACTAGTCTACATCTCAAGTCCCCTTTTATTTTTTAATATGAGATCTCTAAGTTGCTGAGGCTGGCCTTGAACTTGTGGTCCTTTGACTTCAACTTTACAGAGTTGTTGGGATTATGGGCATGGGCCACAGCACCCAAGTAAGCTCTGCCATCTTAAACATGTGACTTCTATTGTTAACCTGGGAATTATCTCCTATTCAAAAAGCAGAAAGAGAAAGTGCAAAAAGGTGTAGAACACAGGTAGTATTTTATGGGGCTGGCCTGGGGGGGACATCCTTGAGTCCACTGACAGAATCTTGCCTAGAACTCCTTACTTGGCTGTCCTTCACTGTAGGGGGCTAGAAGATATGGTTCCCAATAGGGCAGCCACTTCCCAGCAGATGCTCCATATTACAAAAGGGCAAGACACTATGGAGAACAGCTGATTTTCTCGGCCATGAGATGCTCTATAATCGATATTCCCTGAAAACCCTACACTTTCTATGCTTGTCCTCACTATCATTCTTCACTATGGAACCACATCTCCATATACACCAAGTAAACTTTAGAAAGTTGAAAAAGTAAGGCAACAGATTTTCTCCTGAGTCTTCAGAAAGAACTGCACTGCCTATACCTTGATTTTAGCCCACTGATACCCATTGCAGACTCGGGGCCAAAAATATCTATAATAAATTTGCATTGTTTTAACCTACCAAATTGGTGGTCATTTGTTACAAGAATAATAGGAAACTAATAAGCCAAGCTACTATGTTAAAAGTAGGCTGCAAGGAGCAAGAGCAGAAGTGGAGGAGACTTATTAGAGATCTACTATGATAACCAAAAGAGATAGGATAACAGGCCAAACCAAAAGAGTATATGGTTAGTGAGAAAGTCAAATTCTGGTAATATCTTAAAGGTCATTATAGTTGACTTTTTTTCTCCAGTAAAGAATAGACACTTAATAGGTGTTGGTTAAACCATACACAATCTTCTAATAATGACTTACACCATGTTCTGCTTGGATTTTCAAGATAAGTGATCAAGGGAAACAAACAAATTAAAAATAAATAAATAAATAAGAAGAAATCCCAAAACAGTTCTTAAACTACCATTCAATGTGGAATTATTGCACTGCCCCTCAAAAATGTAGAAATGAACATTATACCATCATCTAAGCTTTAGAGAGTAAGGTTGTTTGGACTTGAAATAACAGATACACATTAATTTGGAGACTAATGCAGTGACTTTTATGATTTACCAAACTTGTTGTCCTTAGCATTTGAGGAAATAATGTCCTTGAACACTGGACTCCCACCAGAGAGAGCCCCATTAACATTTTATTTGTTTGTTTGTTTGTTTTGAATTCTGGGGCACTCAACTACTGCGCCACATAGCCAGTCCTATTTTGTATTTTATTTAGAGACAGAGTCTCACTGAATTGCTTAGCGCCTCACTTTTGCTAAGGCTGGCTTTGAACTCATGATCCTCCTGCCTCAGCCTTCTCAGCCACTGGGATTACAGGCATGGGACACCATTCCAGTAACGTTCTGTAGGCATCTCACATCAACATTTTCAAAAATGACCTACTGATTCTGCTCCCTCCCGCAAACCTAAATCCACTCAGAAGAACCTAATGCTTGTTATCTTTAAAAATGAAAATTCATGTTTCCATTTACCTTGGAAAAATAAAATCAGAAGTAAAAAACCACACTTAATCACACAAAATATTACTGTCCTACATAAGGAAAGTTGCAACTTTTCTTTTTCTGTCTATTGCATTAAACGTTAGTTGCCTGCAACAGAATCAGCAATTGACTCTGATGAAGCAAAACCTATTACAAAAAAATATAATTGAACTTTGTTACTACCTTCCCACTCACATTTCACCTATTACTCCCTCCTGAACACTTAAGAAAACTTTATGTGAGTATTGGATATGTTGCTTCAATGAGTAAATTTGTGTATGTGTGTGTGTGTATATATATATCAACAGACTGGTTTCAAGAACAACAAAAAGAAACAGCCATTTGAGTAACCATTTTCTATTACCTTAATGCTCATCTTAACATTTGATCTTAATTCAATCTTAACCTTGATTCTAATATTTGATCTTATTTGATCTTAACATTGATCTTAATATTTGATCTTAATTTGATCTTCATGTTGTATTTTTCACTTAAGATTTTTCAAGTTCAAGTAACCCTGGAAAGCCTCTTTTAACAAGCTAGACTTCTAAATAGATGGTATTGGTACAAGCCAGCCATTTTGAAAAAGAAGAATTTCACATCATGTACTGCAATGATCTCCTGATGAATAAGAGGAAAACAAATGGTTAGAATTAAATGAAAACCGAAATAAAACATGGATAAATTCCTTTGTTGCCTGAATGAGAGAAGCATTTCTAACTGTAACTAATATCCCACATGCAAGAAAAGAATATGAAAATATTCTATACTAATATTTTTAAATGATTTACTTAAAAAAATAAGCAAAATGAAACACAGTGACAAATTGGGAGGAAACAGTTTTGTCTTTATCAAAGACAAAAATATTCCCTTTCTGAAAGACATTGTTAAGAAAATTTGAAATCAAGACACTTATGGACTGGGAACTGTGCTTGCCTTATTGGATAACAAGGTTGTATTCTGAATATATAAGGAATTCTTCCGATCCAAAAATAAGAAAAAAGAAACTCACCAAATCTTAAAAAAATTGTGATATAAGTTGAACAGAAACAGACACATCATCAAAAGTGTTGGTGGGAAAAGAGTAGGTTTGAAGACAAGATTTCTAGTAAAATACTTAATAATTGGTTCTTCATCTTTATTTACATCCACAAATACATACATTTATCTGAAGAATCAATGGAGAATGCTAATATAGTCTACCACAATATTTTTAAGACATAACTAAAATTAAAAATTTAGAAATTAAAATAACTCCTAAAGAGAGAGAAAATGTAATTGATATTTAAATCAGAACCAATACAATGGATTCTTTAGTAATGAGATTCTTCAGGCCAATTCATCAGGAAGATACATATTTCCAACAAAATAGGGAGAAAAATAATTTTTTAGCCATGGTGCTAGATACTGGAAGATGTTTATAGCTACAACTCACTATAGATAGAAAAAAGAATTTCTCACATTTAAATATAAGCCTAACCTATGATAAATTTCCCAGCACATAGGAAAAAGGGCTGATTTGGGAAGCTGGGAATAATTTCTGTTTATCATCTTTCCATGCTGTAACAAATATCTGGGATAACCATATTTTTAGAATGGAAGTTTTTCTTTGGTTCACAATTACAGAAGTTTCAGTCTCTAGTATTTTGACCCCATCACCTTTGGGCCCATACTGAGGTAGCCCAGCATGGCTGGGAGCACATGGAGGAACAGACAAGACACTGCACCTCCTGGAGGCCAGACACAGCACCTCATGGAGGCCAGAAGCAGAGTGGGAAAGGAAGAGAACATTATCCCATAATCACCTCCGTGACCTAAGATCTCCCAGGAGGCCCCATTTCTTAGAGCTCCACCCCTTTCCAGGATCATTTTAGCACATGGGCTTTGGGGGACATTTCAGATCCAAACTAATTAGGAACAGAATCAAATCCAACCAGTCTCTCTGTAGAACTGCATTGTAGACATAAATAAAGGCCGATTCATGAAGAAAAATGTATACCAAGTTTAGGAATTTTAGTAAACGACATGAGTAGTTAATGGTTCTGTTTATATTCCAAAATGTTTTCTTATATAAATTGAAACTGGAATAATATAATTAATAATTTTTTTGAAAAGTTTGAAATTGGAACTGGAACCTGTATCTATATTGTAATAATTTTTTAAATCTTTGGTTTTAGATTCAATAGCTCAGTGTGTGTGTGTGTGTGTGTAATGTACATGCCTCAAAATTCTAACACTGCTGACCCCCCAGGGTTTTGAGAAACCCTACTGGGAAAAACACTGAAGAAGAAGTTAAAGTAAAGATCAGTGTTTTTATTTGAAGGATAAGGATGCTTGTCCAAAACCAACTTGAAATGAGTCTATAAAAAGCAAAGCACAGCAGACAAACCTACTTGAAAATCTTATTTCCATGACAACAGAAACAGAGCATTAAAGGGCCAGCACACTTTGTAGTGTGCTGTCGACACATTCAATCATCCAAAACATTTTCAAGAGGAACAGGCTTTCATATACACGTTAAACAACAAATACATGTCAACATGAAACATGACGGCCCTTTATACGGGGTGGGGGAGCTGATATGTTTAATAATCATAAACACATTCAACAGCTTTTTCTATTAATTCTGGGAAATGAAGAAACAAAATATAAAATATAAACTGATATTCAATAAGAAAATGAGTTTTACAGCTTCCGTATCTGTAATTTATCATTTTGAAAACTTCCCAATTCACCACATTGTTTAAAGACAGAATTACAATGGATATATATGTTGCCATAATAATTTTTAATTTTAATGAAATCAATATCATTTTATGATTATAAAATAAATCTATATTCATATGCAATTTTTTCAATTAAAATTTAGAGTTTTTTTGGTGTTATAGACATAAAACACTGAAGAGTATTTGGGAAAAATAGCTTTTCTTCTCTGGGGTAACAACAATATTTTGTATAGAATTTCTTTTGGGGATTATGCTTCAAAGCCTTAATAAATGTAAGAAAAATCTCCAAAAGCAAATTTAGCTTTAAACTATGTAAGACAATTTTGAACATGCTATTTAAAATCTCTTATATCACATTACAAACTTTAAAGGTGTTATTATGTAATTGATTTTGATCTTCACAGCAACCCAGTGTAATGTAGAAACAGCAGATACTCTTACCAATCTTTGTTGACAGGTGAGTTATTTGATTGCTCAGAAACATCACATACTAGCCATAAAAAGAATAAATATGATTCTTCTTATTTCTATGTTCTGATCTTTTCCCTATTATATGATGCTATATCCCCTAGGTAATTTGAAAGACTAATTTACATCATAGTTAAATTTATTTATATATTGATAAGAATGTGAATTAGTGACTTTAAGGAAAAAAGAAACTGGCTCTAATCTTCTTGTCAAATGTACCTAGCACTGTATTCTTTCCCATATTTAATACAGGAACAAATGTATATACACCGTATGTATCCTCATGCTTCCCTCAATCCAGTCTGCATTTCTCTCCATTTCATTTGTCCAAATATTAGACCCCCTCAAAAGCATAATATTACCTATATGAAATAGTCCTTGCAGTGCTCTTTTCCAAACATAGAGGGCCACAATATTGTGTCTCTGTTCTCCATTTGATTTTAGGTCATTTATTCCAGTTTACCTTATACTTAACAATAAAAGAAAGAAACAATTATTTCGATGATTCTCAATTTGTGTGCAAATAAGTCCCTTTGATAATCTGATAGAAGCTTTGAACCTTCCATCTTACCCGCTACAACTGAATATTGAAAACCTAAAAAACTGTATAGTTTTGCTGTTTCATGAAGACCAACATGAAATCATACTTTAAGGCTCTAAAACTTCATCTTAAAAATTCCTGGAATTACAGTATCTTAGAAGGCTGAGGCAGGAGGATTGCAAGTTCAAAGCCAGCATCAGCAACTTAGTGAGGCCCTGTCTCAAAAAAATAAAAATAATAAAGGACTAAGGATGTGCCCTAGGGTTCAATCCCTGATACAAGAAACAAACAAACAAACAAACAAACAAACAAAAACCCTTGAATGTTGGAAAGAAAATTAAATCATTGATTCTTCCCTTAAGAAATTTATAGAGAACTATCTTTGGAGTCATTGTGGCTAACTAATCACTGTGACCCTGTGGTGAGCTGTTCCTGCGGACTGTGGTCGCCATTACATGATGGCGCTGGCTCCGTTGTGGTCTGTGAAGGACAACTCCATATCAGAGAGAGTTGGCGTGTTCCCAGCTCCTTATCAGAGAAAGTTGGCGTGTCATTTTCTAGCACCCTGTGAGAAGGGTACACGTGGCAGCTTTGCATTGGGGTTCGAGGTGCTTTATTAAGGCTGGGAGGGGCATCCAATTATTATTCCGGGTAGTAGAAGTAGAGTAGAAGAATCATTAAAAGAATATCAGGGGCCTGAATAAACTGCTGAAAGAAGATTCCTGAGTCGCGTCTTCCTTGCGGGCAAGGGGGTCGTGACATGACCCTGAGCCAATATGCCCTCTGTACATGTTGTAAGACCTATTACCTATGAGGTTGCCTGGATTAGATGCCAACTAAGATTTCTTTTCAAAATGAAACTATCATATAGTAAAAACCTGATTAATACATTTAAATCTTTTAATATTTTAAAAATCTGATTTTCTTAGTTATTAAGAGATGTTTATATTGAAGTACAAGATCTGTCTTTGTTTAATTGCTTTTACCAATTTATTTAAGATCATTATAGTGTGATGTTACTCAGAGCATCAAAAACTGAGGTACATAATATTAAATTTCACTAATCACAGACATGTAACAAATTATATTAAGTACTTTAAGACAAAAATGCAAAAGTTTTTTCTGTTTATTCAGTCTTCTTCAACTATGAGATATATGTCTCCATATGATTCATTCAAAGATAAAAGAAAAATGGTGATATATATGAAATAAGAATTATAATGCAAAATAAAAGAGAGTACATATATAAGACATAAATTGTCATAAACATACTTTATACACAAATATATGAAAAATTGTTCTCTATATGTGTAATAAAAATTATAATGTATTCTGCTGTCATGTATTAAAAAATAAAATAATAAATTTATATATATAAGATTAAATAAATAAAGAAAGAAAGAAAGATAAAAGAATAAAGCTGTCCAATACGCTTGTCTTACATGGCCTTGTTTTGAGCTCAAAACAAACAAAATATTTTTGGAATATCTTTGTTGCCAATATGCGCCTTTTAGATAAGAGCCAACAATCAATGAATTTCTCTCTTTAAGCATTCTAAAACATGCAGGAAAAGGCATAATACGGATAGCTACTAAGCCAAAATAGTTACTCAGGGTAAAAGCAGAAAGAAGTTTGGCTAAATACAGAAAAAGAAATTGAATACACAATTTAACACAAAATGAACCCAAAAATTTGTCAATGACACACATATTTTTGTTTAATACTACATACTAGATGCCCTCCATTCTTTCAGCCAATAAAATTTCTGCAGGTATGTATCTCCTCCTCTGAAAAAGCTAAGAGTTCCTGTTTGGGGTTGTGGTTCAGTAGCAGAATGCTTGCCTAACATGTATGAGGCACTGGGTTTGATTCATAGCACCACATATAAGCAAATAAATAAATAAAGGTCCATCAATAACTAATAAAAATATATTTTTTAAAAATCTAAAAGTGTTTTCTAACCAAGGGCAATATCCTAAAAAATGAAATGCTAAATTATTTAATTCCCTCTTAAATTCACATCTTCATTTTTCCTCTGTCCGCCTCCTTCCCAACTTTTTTTCCCCATTATTGCTCATATCTCTCTTTTCTTGGACAACTGTCAAAACACCAACACTATAATCTAGAGACCCCAAAAGCTAAGTGCTAGAACAGTGTTTTCTTGACCATTTGCAGTAATGTGGAATATTTAATGACGGGTTGTTTATAGCTGTCTGGCCTTCTTAGTTTCAAAGATGGGAGGTCCCAGTAAGGCCTTTCCCACATGAATACATTCCCATTCACTTCTGAAAGTCAGTAACTTAAAACTTTTCAAATCTTTTGGGAATTGAATCAAATGAATGAGTTCTTAAAAGGAAGGCCCTAGATCTTCCTTCTCATTTTATACTTAACTTCTAAAACTAGCCAAACACTTACAGTCTTTAAAATCAAATATGTACATAAAATTCTGGACTTTGAGAGCCAAATTAAGTACCTTTAGGCAATATCTTTAGAGAAAGTTTATTCGAAGACTCAGCATGGTTAAGAGACTAGAGTCACAAATAATGAGAATCAACTTCTAGCTTTAACTTGCACTGTGATAATTTCAGAAAGTTATCATCCCACCCTAGCTTCAATTCTCTTACATATAAACTGATAATATTAATAATTTACCTACCAAAGAGGAATATTCTGAAATTTTAAGAGATTATATACATAAAGCTGTCAACACATGTTTCTAGTATACAATAAAGAATTGTTATTTATTAACTAACAAACACAAACATTTCATAAATATTGTTACCATTAAACAAAGGAAATATTACAATAGTAGAGTTTCATTTATCTGTGGGTATATATACAAGTAATATCTGTAAACATAAAAGGAAAATTAAGAAAATAATTAGAAGGTACGTACAGTTCAAATTTTTGTTAAGAAAATTGATAAATCATTCAATTTTAATTTTGTGTGTTTTGTTGTTCAATTGATTCTTTAATAAGAGATGATATTAAACTGTCTTAAATGTTATTGCATAATTATTTCTACCTATAAAATTTATTACTTTCAAAATATGTAATTCATCTTAGACATATTTCTAGGTGTAATAGTATAATAAATATTTCCTATCTGGAAACATAAGGCATGTTTTCTAAATGCAAATTATTCTGGTAGGGAGGGGGTGGTAAACAGAGTGCACCAAATGCCCACATGCTTCCCAATTCTTCCAGCCTCCTCTTGGTTGGGGGTGCGTTATAAGTAATTCTGGCCAATGGACTGAGCAGAAGATATGTTTGTTACTTCTGAGCAGAACCCTGGATAACAGGAATAAAATATAATGTGTGCTTTTCTAGATTATTTTTTGGTGAATATAAATAATCACTGTTGAGCCTCCAGTGACCCAGTGCCCTAAATAGCAATGTGGTACAGATTCTCTTGATGCCCCATATGTGATACCAGCAAAATATAATCCTTTGATAGGTTAAACCTTTAAGATTTGGGAGTTAATTTGCTACTGCTGCATAATCTAGACTGCCTCAATTAATTAAAAAAAAATGGTTTCACTGACAAAACCATGAAAATAATAATTGTACCACATTAAGAATTACCCCTCGATAATTTCCCTTATCTTTACTACTGCCAATTTTATGACGTTTCTTTCCTTTAACAAATATACATGGGAACTGGTTATATGTGAACACTGTCCTGCTCAGAGTCAGGGTAAGAATGAAATGACAAATTTTTATCATAAAATAGAGAATGTAAGTAAAGATAAAATGTAAAATGAATTCTAGGAAAGAAAGATGAGTCCTGGTAGATTTCTTGGAAGAGGTGTTATGTCATTTAAGACTTGAAGAATTACATATATTTGGACATGTGTAGATGAGTAGAATAGGGAGTGGAATTCCTGAAGAGGCTGGATGAACAAAATCATGAATAGCGACTTGACTGTTGAGTCTGGAAGGAAAGAAAGATGTCAATAAATCAGCAAAGAGTTGCCATCCACCCTCATGTAGTTCTATAAAAAATAAAAGTAAATTCAAGAGTGGCATTTAAGTAAAAATATGAAGAGAAAAATGAAAAACCTTAGTCAGACTGAGAGAAAAAAATCCTGAAGGATGTTAGTCAAGAGAAGAGCATGATTCTTAACTCTTAATTTAGAATCTTAAGCTCTAAAAGAAAGGGATTAGAGACATGCCAAATAGTTACAAGTTTATTAATAGCCTCCACGGGATATAACAAGAAACAGAATTAGCATGGAAAGGGTGTTACAGTTGGAATGCAAAAGCATGAATCAGAACATTTTTATGAATACAGGTTTAAAGGTTCAAGAAGGGAAAATTCTGGATATGAGGACAACAGGCAAGAAGAACATACAGATCCAAGTGGTTAAAGGATGTCATTAGTAAAGAACAAAAATAAGAAGTACAAGAACATAATGGATTGGGGCTGAGGCAATTCAGTTTGGGACATGTTGTCTTTGCTATACTAACAGATCATGCAAGAAAAAAAATGAAGGTGGTTTGGAACTCTGGTTGAGAAATAGTGTGGAAGATACACACTTGACTGCAATAATAGTCTGAACTATTTGACCTCAAATGATCTGAGGTGGAATCTTCTTGGATTCCAGCACCTGTTTTTCTAATACATTGCAAGAAATATTTACATATGAAAAACTATATATATTCATTTTATAATATATATATATATATGAAAAAGGTATCTATATTATGGGAATATTAGTTTTAATATATATTACATATTATAAATTAACCCATCATAACAGGTTTCTTTTCCCAGTCTACTTTCAACAGTTTTTCTAATTAACAATATTTCTTGTAGGATATAGTGCACATAACTGCAACCTACTCTCATGGTTCCTAATCCCTTTGCTTTCTGAAGGATATAGTTTCCAAATGTATACACAATTTTTTTTTTGGGGGGGGGTACCAGGTATTGAACTCAGGGGTACTCGACAACTGAGCCACATCCCCAACCCTATTTTGTATTTTTTTTAGAGACAGGGTATCATTGAGTTGCTTAGTACCTTGAAGTTGTTGAGGCTGGCTGGCTTTGAACTCGCCATTCTCCTGTCTCAATCTCCCAAGCCACTGGGACTACAGGCATGCACCACCTTGCCCAGCTAACAAATACTCTCAATGTGCAATTAGAGGGAATCATATTCAGGTTACATTGAAGAGGGAGAGGCACCTAGTTCTCTAGTTGGTGGCAACCAGAAATTGCAGATACCTAAGCTTCAGAGTAAGGAGGGAAAAGCACATCACCTTACTTTTTGTCAGACCCACACTATTCGCTGCACCTACAGGTAGCAAAAAATGCACAGCAATTGTGATTTGTAAGTTCAGTTTGCATGTTGTAGAAATTTCATTTACTTTTCAAGGATTAGTTTAGTTTTCAATTTAATAAGAATTTTAAATACTTTCCCAGTGTATATTGGACTCTAGTCTTTTTCATTTATCTTTTAGTTTTCCATAACAATCTGTGTGATGCATCAGGCATGTGTCAAAGGTGCCTTAACAAAGCAGGGCAGTGGCCACACACAGGGTGAAGCAATATGGAAAGGAAACCTTAGGTACAGGAAATGACTGGATGGTAAAAGATCAGTTGGAGCAGGAATTCAAGTAAGAGACAAAGGGCTGGGGCTGGCGCTCAGTGGCAGAGTGCTTGCCTAACATGTATGAGGCACTGGCTTCCATCCTCAGTTCCGCATAAAAATAAAATAAAGTTATTGTGTACATCTACAACTAAAAAAAAAATTAAAAAATTTCAGGAAAAGACAAACACAATTAAAGAAGCTCCTAAGGCAGGGTGCTGGATTCCTGATAATATTTGGAATGGGAGCATTAGGCGTCTTATTAAACATTAAATAAAAGGATGATACCAGAAGATTAAATCTTTTATTTATAGCAATTGGCATTATTTCTGATACATAAGAATAAAACAATTTGGAATGAACATGTGACTAGAGGAAATGGGGAAAAAAAAAAAAAAAAAAACTCAAGTAGAGAATATCCAGAGAAACAAGATTGGAAAAAAATGACACTTTTGGAAGATCTAAATTTTTAAAAGATTGTGATAAGAAAAGAAACTGATAAGAAGCAAGGGATAGTTTCAGAGGTAGATGAATCACCAGGGAAGTACTTTGATACAAAGGACAGATGTAATGAGACCAAATAAAGATGAGTTTTTAAAAATTTAAGCCTTCTTTCAGGGCTCAGAGCCATCCATATTCTTGCTCTTATTTCTACTTTATTAGAGATGACAAAGTAAAAGTGAAACAGCCTTACTTGTCTTATGTTACATCTTCATTCCAAGTCTTTTCTGTCTGAAATCCCTTGGAGTTCTTATTAAGGGTTGCTGCAACCAAACTTGAAAATGCACATAGGATTACTGCTTTAAAAATCCAATGAAAGGAATCTGGAAAATCATTTCAGAGTTCCTAATGATATAGTTTTTAAGTTTCTTTCCTATAAGTATTCTGCTGCCTTCAAAACATTAAAAAGAACTCTTTTGTTGTCATTGTTGTTCTCTGAAAAAAATTCCTGAAGCTTTAATGAAAATGTGGAAATGCTAATGAAATTAAACATTTCATATTCTTGCAGCAACACAGGAATCAGAAAATTGGTTTAACCTCATTCAAAGTAACTGATAGATTAAGATATGGTGAAGTGTCTGAATCAAGGATCAGTACAGATTTTTTTTCCTTTTATTAACATTTTATCCCAAATGGGCCATCCAATTATTGCTAACATAATATTTTTTTCTCAGGTCTAACATTGTATTTTTAGGGTATATAAATTCCGCAAAACCCAGTTACAGAGAACCACAGCAGACAACTGAACATGAGTGAATCGCCTTACTTTCCCCTATTGTTTACAATTTAAAAGAAATTTTCAAACTACTTTCATTCACAAGGTTAAAATACTTCAAGAATAATTTCCTACTTGTATTCCTAATAACATATTTAGAGTGGTTATTTCAATTCGACTCACAAATATTGAAATGTGTCCTTTTAGTGTAACATCCAAAAGATTACTTATTAAAAATAAAGAAAATAAATCCTGAAGTTAAGTTTACAAAAAAATGGCTAACAAGTTTTCTTTTACTCTCACAGAATCTTAACTAAAAATCTGAAGTTGAAGCTTATTATAATATTAAGAAAGTATCAAATAATAGCATAGCACAAATCAGACAATAATTGAAAATCAAACAAGTTTTTTTTTTTTCTTCTCTCTCTCTCAGCTAGGCAAAGCCACAGAAACAATGAAATCAAGTAAGAAAAATCAGGAAATCTTCATTTCTTTTTTACAAAGAATTAATAAGATTAACAGCAGAGTTGTTCTACGCTTTTATGTAAGGGGTTATTTTCTAAGGAATTAAAAAAAGGAAAATACCCAACAAATATGAGTTGTGGCAACTTGAGAACTCACATGATCCTCTCAGGCTTTATTTCTAAGGAGTACTTTTGTGTGAAGATATTATGATATTAATATCACTCAGTTACCAAAAATAAAAACTTTAATCCTTCTTAGCAAGTTCAAACAATTGTTGCTAGCCAAAATCCCTTTAACTATTTCACTATCAAACAGTATTTCTAAAATGGATGTTTTAACTGGTACAGGTTAACTTGAGTTGTAGATGACTATCTGATGTTGAAATTAAATGAATACTGCCAAATTGATTTAAATCTCTCAATACATTTGAAAACAATGGGACTTCACTCCCATAATAGCAGAAATCAAATGAAACAGAGGAGCAACTTATTTCTCAAGCATCAGGTTAACCAAAAATGTTGCTGAACAAAATTCTGGGGAACTAATTTTGATCATAGAAGAAGCATATATTTGGAAATATAATTATGTATGCACAAGATAGCATAAGATAAACATATCTAGGGTAAAGATACCAAGATCACCAAGGTCTTAGAAAAATGATTTTTTAAAAAAAATACAGGAAATAAAAAGTAAGTAAGAAAGATACAAATGCAGGGTAGAGATGTGATCCAGAAATTACATGAAGCTTCTTGAAATTAAAGATGAGTAATGTCAAAATTCAAGTTTCATAAAAGACTGTATTCCTCCGATATTAATGAAAGTTTAGGTATGAAACAATTTTAGGACTAGAGAAAGAAAAAGTCCTGATGAATGACTACCAGGTAGACTTTGGCTCCACGATGGTGACTTCAGGATGGAGTAAGTAGGACTGGATTTACACTCACACCTGAAACAACACAGGTTGAATAATATATATGTAGCACTTGTCTTCAGGGAAAAGGATTCATACAACAAAAGACAAACATCCCTGAGACAGAGACTATACAGGAAGTGAGATCTATAGTTGTCCATTTATCACTATGAAAGAATTTCTTGGCAGTGGGGCATAGAAGGAAAATCCAGGCAGAGTCTGCTGAAGTTGAAGACACTGAATTTAGAGTTCAAGAAGACTTAGGGGCTGGGGTTGTGGCTCAATGGTAGAGCGCTTGCCTAACATGTGTGAGGCACTGGATTCATCACCACATAAAAGTAAATGAATTTTTTTAAAAAATATAAATAAAAGAAAGAAGACCTAGACATCAGATGTTCAAGGAACCCAGAAGCAGAGAGAAGACAGCTGCAAACACAGAACACTGGAGATCCAGAGAGGGTCTTCCTGAAGCATTCATCAGGGCGCTGATCAACACATGCATGTGAGGAAACTACGAGAATGAGCCACCCAGCAGGATTAAAAGTAAAAACGCCTGTTGCTTACACAGGGCTGGAAAATTGTGCCTCTTTTCTCCAGAATAGAAAATCTCATAATTCCCAGAGCAGAGGTAAATGACTGAGAAGGGTTACCTCAGTAGTTAAAATAATTTAACAAAACACTGCTCTCATCTCAACTAAGAAGGCTTAAAAGGAAGCCCTGAAGGGATTAAGCTGTTTCCAAGTAATTAAATATATCCTGGAATAGCTCAAGAATGTGAAAAACAGAAAAGAAGAAGGAAGGAAAGAAAAGAAAATCTACAAAAATGTTTAATTGTTTAGGAAGCAATCAAAAATTACCACAAATACAAAGAAGGAAAAAATGCTCTATCAAAGGATGAGATTAAGAGTAAGATCTGAACTAAATATTAGAGTTTGCAAGCAGGGAAATTAAAGCCATTATGATAATTTCAAATATTAAAAAATTAACTTGAATACGCAAAACTATATAACTTTAAAACAAAAAGATTGTGCCAAACTGTATGCAAGATTTTTTTTAACCACTTGTTAGGACAGAGGATCACTGGAAGAATAAACTATTTGAACAGAATCTAACTGAAATATAGTGTTTGAAACAAACTCACTCAAGAGGTTAAGAAAAAAGTGCTAACCAAAATAACTGGAAATGAACAGAGCTTGTAAGACAAAAGCGAAAAACACAAGCACAAAGCACTGTACTCTAGTCAATAAAGTTATTTTCCTCTCAGGTAGAGGACAACAATTCTGACACCACTGTACAAGTGCACTGGAACTGAACACAGAGAGCATAAGATTCCTTTTATGTGGAGTGGAAATTTAAAGGTCATCAAGGGAAGGAGGCTAGAATGATTTATGTGGTTATTGATTACAATGGAAGACATCAGTAAGAATGCATGCTAATATAAACACAGATTTTACACACAGAAATATTTGTAAATATGTGCATATATACAGATTAATCTACACACATTTTTTTTCTGTTATAGCTCAGAGGACCTATAAGCAATAGCCTAGCACTCAACTCTTAATTTTTGATACCATTCACCAAAAAATAAAAAATAAAATAAGAAGAAGAGTCCTCATAGAAAAAATAGCCAATTATAGGGCAAGAAATATACAAGATGAGCCTGGAGAATCTTATACTGATAGAAAATGAGGAAATGCTCAAAAAACAAAGAATATATTGATAACACACTAATAGTGTGTGTGGTTTCCTGCAATAGAAAGCCACTAGGTAAAAACTAATGGAAACCACTAGTGGACCACTGAGAAAATCTGAAAAATACATGAACTTGTAACAAATACATCACACTAATGTAAGAATTTAAATAAGAAAGGAAAATGTGTGGTGCAAAAGAATTGTTTTGCTAAAGTCTCAATTTTTTTTTCTGTAAATTTATCTGTAAATCTAACACTATTTTAGATATGTAGCTTGGTGGTAGAATGAGTTTTTACCATATGTAAAGTCCTGAATTCAATTGCTAGAAACAGAAAACAAAAATTATTCTAAAAATTAAAGCTTAAGTTCTTAGAAATATGATAAGTTTAACAAAATTAGCAATCTATCATGTAAATTATAGACATATAAAAGATACAAATGCATGAAAACAGTTCATCTCAGTATAAAATGTGATAGAAGTAAAATGAAACACAAAATTGCATGTTTCTTCTGTTTAAAGTAGTTTTAAGTTAAAATATATATTATAAATACGAGAATAGTCCCTAAAATAAAACATTATAGCTAACAAGCATAGAAAAGATGTGAAATGAAATCATAAAAAATACAAAAGAAAAAATAAAAGAGAATTTAAAAAGAAGAAAGAAATGTAAATTCTCTAAATTTTGTAATGTTCGAAAAAAGTTTTTGAGAGAATACAGTACCCATTCATGATATTCTTGATATTTATTGAGTTCTTACTGCAATCTGGGAATGAAAAGAACACTAAATTTGATAAAAAGTCTTCACAAATAAAACTAAACTTAAGATAAGAATAATTAAATTCTGAATGCTTTCCACATAAGGTCAAGAATAAAAGGAGAATATTTTTAGATGCCATTTTTATTCAACAATACTCTCGAGGGCCTAGCTCCCATGTGAAACAAAAAAATGAAACATGTCTTGCCAATGAAAATTAGAAACTGAAATTTTAAAAATTCCATTTAAGTAGCATCAAAAATGCTATTTATATATTTAGTATTTAGCCATGGTTTAAAAACTTAACACAAAATACTTAGTGGTTAATCTGACAAAAATGGTCACGAACCAAAGTAAGGAGGGGGTAAATATATTCCATATCTTGACCTTAGTTATAATTTTACAGATACATAAACATGTTGAAACTTAACAATTAAATTATGTGAATTTAATTGTACAACTTTCATATGTCAATTATATTTCAATAAAACTATGAAAAGTCTGACTAAAAAGAAAAAAAGTTAAAAAAAAGTCTAAATTAAAACTGCAAAAATTTCAGTAACTAGAGTCTCAAAGTTTGAGAATAAAGAAATATCTGTATATTAAGTGAAAAAGAACAAAATGTAAGAACAATTTAAGCTTTAATAATAAGCTAATCAAGGAACATAAAATCAAGGATGTATTATTCTTTTTTGTTTTTCGTATCAGAGATTTAACTCAGGGGCTCATAACCACTGAACCACATGTCCAGTCCTTTTATTTATTTATTTATTTGTTTGTTTGTGTGGTTACGTATCCATTCATTCATTATTCGTTTTGAGACAAGTGCTCACCAAATTGCTTGGGGACTCACTAAGTTGTTGAGGCTGACCTTGAACTTTTGATCCTCCAGCCTCAAAGTCTGGGATTACAGATGTGTACCACCACTCCCAGTTGAATTATTCACTTTTAATTAATAATAATGTGTTCCATGAAATTTCTTTCCAGTAGAGAAAATATATCAATATCCTTCATTGAACTTTTGGTATTCTGGGTGACAGATGTACATAGAAACTGAGTGTACCACAGAAGGAAGACACAAAATGAACCCAGAGTATTTAGACAAAACTCTCTCCCCATTCCTCATTCACATGATTAGACTTCCTTGTTGGATTCCTGATACTAAGACAGAGAGGACAAGAATCCAGATGCAGTGCTCTGGGGTTTTCTTTGATATTTTATATAATGAAATATGTTGGAGCTTGAAGTCCAGATAAAAGACCAGCCATGTCATGTATCTATGAGTTTAAAATAACCATAAGCAATATGTTAAGGAATTTAATGTAAAAAGTAGACAGCATAAAAATAGCTGGAAAATATTAGATATATCAAAAATAAGCTATGAACTTCGAAATAACATATGCATTAAAGAAGACTTCAAGAGATACTTTAAACTATTTTGACATAAATGAAAACAATTGTACAGGTTTTTTCAAATTTCTGGGATATCAAGAAAGAAGCACTTAGAAGCACATTTATAACTTTTAATTTAAAGTGAATTAAGACAAAACACTAAGTTTTGTCTTACAGTAGAGAAAAAACAAATTAAGCCTAAAGCAAGTAGAAAAGAGTAGAAACTAATGGAATTGAAAAGAAGAAAACAGAGACAAACCAATAAAACCAAAAGTTGTTATTTGGAAAAGAAGAATAAAATTCACAGATCTTCTGCCAGTCTTACCAAGAATAAAATATTAAGAAGAAACAGAATGGTGATACCAGAAATGAAAGAATAATAATCATTACTGATCCCATGAACACTAAAAGTATATTTTTTAAAAGGATATTACAAATAATTCTATGCCCACAAATTGAAAACTTAGGTGAAATGAACCAATTCCATGAAAAAGAAAAGTTATCAAAATCCATACAAGGATATTTGAAAAACCTGAATAATGCTGTATTTCTGAAAGAAATTAAATTCAGAATTTAAAACCTTTCAAAGCAAAGGAAGAAGAAATGGAAATACAGCATAGAATAATAATATCTTTTAGAAGGCAAATTTGGAAACAGAATACCTATTTGTGCATTATTTCATTAATTAACTGTGTATACATGTAAGAAATTTCAATAAGATGGGGACGAGTGGGGATTAACTTTTGTTGGATGCTGTCCATAATTCTGATGTTATTATTATAATGAATCACAGGCAAACTAAGCCTCACATGATTCCAAATGGCTTTCTAAGGCTGTTATTCCCAAATTGGTTATAAAAGACTAGACCTAGTTGTGTCCTATTTACTTATTCTGAAACCTAATCAAAAAAAGAGTTCTTACATATTATCTAAGTATTCCGCTTCCTAATTTCCAAGTTCTTAATCTTTATTTCAATATAGTCTACTAAATAATTTATCCTTCCCCATAAAGTTTATATGCTTTAAATATTTATGGAATATTAAATAGATACTAGAATGTTTTTTGCTATATATACCCGACCTATATTACCCATGTGTATCCAATTTTAAAAAGTGAAACTTGTGCTTCCTGCCTATAATTACTTCAAATATAGTCTACAATGGACAGTTATTATCCAAGAAATCCTATGATATTAAAAAAGTTTTCCCTAAACTTCAAATATATACATTCCTACTTATTAATAAGATATAAATATGGAACTCTATGAAAGAAAACAGTATCCTAGGGCTAGCTTATTCTTATACTGCTCTTATGGAGTCTATGGCAAGATTGTGCTTTAACAGAGTTCTGTTTGAGAGACAGGAGAGAAGTCCTCATGTGTAGTTTACTGCTTGATTCCTATGACATCCTTTAAATCACATACACTTAAAATTTAAAATTAAAAAATAATACCTAAAGGGATAAGGATTATCACATCACATATATTTTTCATGTTTTGAGAGTTTATGGTATTTGTAAATTTGAGTCAAATTTTTTCTTCTAATTTTCACCATGAGCATCTTTATTAGATAACAATAAATTATTATAGAAAACCTGATTTCTTATCAACTTTGGTAGAGAAAATTACTTAAAGTAGAGGCTTAATACAAGCCATGCCAGAGTTATGATTTATCTAACCATTCTGATAATCATACCTCTTATAGATTGCTTGAAATATCCATAATTCAGTCCATAACAAGAAAAATCATTATTAAATATTCAACTGGGCGGTATTGGTGCCATAGTTCAAAACTAAAACACCAGAAAACAGAAAACAGTCACCATTCAGTTATAAAGAGTGTAGAACAGGACATGAAAATGTCCCATATAGCCTCCATTCATAACTTCACACATCATCAACTACATGAAAATGTATACATAAATCAACTTGGTAGAGATGAGATTAAAGACACTTCTATTTCTATTTTCTATACCTAATGTTGATTGATTTTTCAAGTTTAAAATGAATTTCATCGTGCATCACAGGAATGGAATGAATAAAGTGAATGGGCAGTAAATAATATGAAAGGAACACATCATAAAGTTTTCTATCAAAAAAGTTTATTAATATAAATAATCATATTTATCCTTGCAGATGTAGTTTTAATTATTCTGTTGATCTAAAACCATCTCTTATAATTGAAAGCATGTAGACTGAAGGCAGAAGTCAGTTTTGCATTTTTAAGTTATACTATCCAAACCTTAATTTTATATTTATATCTTATTTATGGCCTAAATGTATTTATATTTGGTAAAGGTTTAGATTCTTCAAAAAGGTTTTATTTGGTCATATCAGACATATAGAAAAGAGTGCACATGGAAAGAATAAATCCCAGTGGATTACCATAAACTGGTTGTCCCAGATAATAGGAGATTGCCATGGTTCCAGAAGACTCCCTCCAGACCACTCACAGTCACTATGCAAAGATAATCCTTCCTGAGTTCTAACAAAACAGATGAGGACTGCCTGCTTTTGAGCTATTCAGAAAACCATACACTATGAATGCTTCTGAGTCTGTATTTGGTCAACATTAGGCTTGTGAGATCCATTCCTGTTGGGCAGTATCCTCAGTACTGTGTAATATCCTCAGAGTATTAGGATGGACAGTTTATTAGTCCAACCTACTGTTAAGAACGCCTATACACTATTGGCTTTGTTTCACTACTAAAAATAGTGTTCTTTGGACCTTCTTCTACAGATCCTTTAGTAAACAGTGCACAGTTTTCTGGAACACATGCCAATCTTCTACTTTAGTAACCAATTTAATCTCTAATGGTGTTATTTATCATCCCATTTACTCCCAGCAGCACAGTTGGGTTCTTTTGTGTTTGTTTGTTTTTGTTTTCTTTTTTTCTTTTGATGGGGAGATGGAGTGGTAGGCTAATTTCATTTAAGCAATCCTGTCAAGTATATTCAGTGGGTATTTATATAAATGCTACATAGTATTAAAATGATTTTTTAACCAAGATTTTTTTTACCTAGAAGTTGCTAAATCCTTTTACTTTTTATTTTTTAATTGTATTTATTATCTTTAGTGATATATAACATTAGCATGCATTTTAACATAATTTCTAAAGCATAGAATAAAATTTGCTCTAATTCGGTCACTAGAACTTCTCCCCCTCCCTTTCTTTGCTCCCCTCCCTCTACTCTACTGATCTTTCTGCAATTTATTTATAGGTTTTTTGTAAATTAGTGGATATATTGATGTTACTGTTAGAAATAGGGTCATCTCAACTTTGCATTTTTCAAAATTAAACTTTGGAAATGTCCCAGTTAAATTTCCACAGGTGTATGAGCATTTCTGTTTCTCCAAAACTTTTTTTTTCTGTTTGTTATCTTTCTATCTCCACCTTTCCTCCCTAACCCACCCACTCTCTCTCTTTCTCTTTCCATTTCTCTCTTCTTTCTCCTATCTCCTCTCTGTCTTCCAGACTTTCTTTACATTTTACTCTTTCTGGAAAATATACTAAACAGACACTTTTAATAGCTGCATTAAAGGATAACTGACATACAATAAACTAGATAGATTCAAAGTGTACAATTTGATGAGCTGACAATTGTTTATACATATACTGAAACATTACCACAATAAAAAGAACATTTCCAGCACTTTCTTAAATTTTCTTATGCCTCTTTGTGATCCATAGCTCCATACTCAGACAACCACAGATCTTATGATATCCTTACATTCTATAGAATTTTAGATAAATTAAACTGTGTAGTATATACACCTATTCTGAAACGTTTTCATTCAGTATTATTTTAAAATTAATCTGTAGTACTTCAATATCAATAATTCATTCCTTTTTATTGAGTAGTAGTATATTATACTGATATACCATAACTGTTTTATTTATAATTCTTTTGATGGACTTTGCTTTCAGATGGGCTGCTATGATAAAGAACATTTGTGTTTAAGTCTTTGCATAAATATACAATTTCATATTTTCTAGGGTAATACCCAGAAGTAAAATTGCTTGTTCATATGCTAAGTGTATCTTAATTTCATAAGTAATTTCTTAATAATTTTACAAAATTACACAATTTTATATTCTCACCAGCAATGCATGAAAGTTCCATTTACTCTACAGCATTGCCCACACTTGTTGTGGTCAGACTTTTTAAATTTTGCCATTCAAGTAGGTGTGTTATGATATCTCACTGAGATTTAATCTTGTATTTGTCTCATACAGAGAGATTGAACATATTTTTCATGCATCTACTTTCATACAAATATGTTCTTTGGTGATATCTCTTTTTGAATATTTTTGCAATTTAAAAAAGTATTGTTTCCTTTCAAATATTGACTAATAGCTTTCCTATTATATCCTAAGTAGTGTAATTTGTTATCTGATATGATTTACAAATTTTTTTCCTGTGGCTAGTCTCTTAAATATTTTAACTATCCTTTAAAGTGTGAACATCTTTAATTTTGGTTAAACCCAATTTATTATATTTTGTTTTTATCTTTTGTGTGTATTATTATAGTGGTTTTTATTGTACTACCTGTTATTTTTGTCTAATTCAAGGTCACTGAGACTATTCTGTTTTCTTCTACAAGTTTTCTATTGGGAGTTCCCTTTTATATCTGTAATACAATTTGAGGTGGTTTTTTTTTCACATATCGTGAGGTAATACTGAAAAAAACACATTTTTTCCATATTTTTAGTGGTACATTATAATTGCACATAATGTGGTGAGATTTGTTCTTACACATTTGTACAGATTTGGCCAATATCATTCCCCAGTATTTTCCCTTTCCCTTCCCTCCTCCCTCCCCCTAGTCCTTTTCCTTAGATTTTCATAAGCTCTGTTCCTCTTTTCTTTTCCTCTATTCTTTCTATTTTCCTCATGATAGAAAATATAGAACCCTAAACTTTCCAAGTTTGGCTTACTTTGCATAACATAATATTCTCAAGTTCATCCATTTTCCTGCAAATAACATTGTTTTTGGCTGAAAAAAAAAACTCATCTGTGTATATATACCACATTTCTTTATCCAACCATCCATTTATAACAACCTGGACTGTTATAAATATAATGGCTATTGTGAATTGTACAGCTATCAACGTGGGTATGTATGTATTGCCATAGCATGGTGAGTTTAAATACCAGTGAGTTGTACATATGGATCATATAGTGGACATTTCTAGTCTTTTTAGAAACCTCCACACTGATTTGCATAGTGGTTATACCAATTCACAATCCCATCAATAATGTGAAAATATTCCTTTTTCTTCACATCCTCTAGAGCATTTATTATTTGTTTGTATTCTTGATGGCTGCCATTCTAACTGGACAGAAATGAAATCTCAGCATAATTTTGATTTGCATTTCTCTAATTGCTGAAGATGTTGAAAATTTTTCAAACACTTGTTGGCCATTTGTATTTCTTCTTTTGAGAAATGTCTGCTTACTTCTTTTACTCATTTATTGATTTGGTTTTTTCTTTTTGGAATGTATTTTGAGTATATATTCTGGATATTAATGCTCTGATATAAGAGAAGCTAACAAATATTTCCTCCATTCTGTAGGTTCTCTCTTCATATTCTTGTTTTCTTTTCTAGGCAGAAGCTTTTTAATTTAATGTCATTCCATTCATTAATTCTGTCTATTATTTCCTGAGCTTTAGGAATTTTATTGAGAAAGGTGTTTCTTGTTCCTAAATGTTGGAGAATTGAACTTACATTTTCTTCTAGAAGTTCATAGTTTCTGCTCTAATGTCTAAGTTTTTGTTCCACATTAAATTCACTGAAGAGCACTTTTTGTATGTGGGTATCCTTTTAGCACAGCTTGTTAAAAAGATCCCATTTCACTATTGAGATAATTGTAATTTGCTATTATTTATATCATAAAATGAATATTGAATTTTGTTGAAAATCATTTGATTTTTAATCTGATATATATATATATATATATATACTATATTTCGCTGTATATATATATATATACAGCGAAATATAGTACTCATTTTAGAAAATGTTAAAATGACCTTAATTTACTGGGGTAAAATCCAATTGATCATGAAGTATCATGTTTATTACATATCATTGGGCAGTATTAATCAATATTTAGTTAAAAATGTGATGGTCTATGTTGAAGTAATATTTGTCTGCACTTTTATGTTCTTGGATCATCTTTTTCTAGTTCTGGTATCAAGGGAATAGAGGTTTGATAGTATAAACAGTATATCCTTTCTGTGAGCTAAAAGAGTTTACATAGAATTCACACTATTTTTTTCTTTAAATCTTTGGTTGAATTCATCACTGAAGTCATTTAAGCCCAGAGCTTCTTTGTAGAAGGGCTTTAATTAAAAAAATCTATTTCCTAGGGGCTGGGGTTGTGGCTCAGCAGTAGAGCACTTGCCTAGCATATGGGAGGCCCTGGGTTCGATCCTCAGCACCACATAAAAATAAATAAATAAAATAAATGCATTGTGTCCAAGTACAACTAAAAAATAAATATTACAACTAAAAAAATCTATTTAGTTAATAGCTATAAAGATTATTAATATCTCTGTTAATCTTCAATGAATTTTGATAGTTTGAATCTTCCATGGAATTTCAAAATTTTACCTAAGTTGGTGAATTTATTGTCACAATAACCACAATATTTCTTTACCTTTGAAAACTGATACTTTTCTAGATTTTTATTGTTGGATTATAATTACATGTAATAGTAGAATTCATTGTTACATATTCATACATGCACATAATATACCATAATACATCAATATAAAACTTTATTTTTATAGCATTTTTAAGTTCATAGCCTCAAATGGAAAGTACAGAGATTTCAATAAACTCTTCTGCTCACACATTTATAATCTCCCACATTATCAACATCCTCAATGACTGTGCATTTTTTAAAATTGATAAATCTGCTTTCACATCATAATCACTTAAAGTCCATGGTTCACATTAAGGTTTGCTCTTGGTGTGTGATATTTTCTATGAGTTTGGAAAATGTATAATTGCATGCATATATTATTATAATATCATACAAATTATTTTAACTGCCCTAAAAATCCCCCTTGCTTCATCTTTTTATCCCTCAGTCCCTGGAAACCACTGATATTTTTGCTGTCCCCATAATTTTACCTTCCTGAGAATGTAATATTGTTGTAATCAAAGAGTATGTAGCCTTTTCAGATTGGCTTCTTATACTTTGTAATGTGTATTGGGATAAATATTAAAGAGTGAGATTGCTAGATTATTAGATAGTATATTTACCTCTGTAAGAAATCACAAAATAATCATCCCATGTAGTTCTACCATATTGTATTCCCACAAGTAATGAATGAGACTTCCTTCTTTTTCAGACCTGGCCAGCATTTGGTGGTGTCAGTGTTTCAGATTTTGGTTATTCTAATAGGTTTGTACTTGCCATTGATGTTTAATGCATATTTTCTTGATGATATATGATACGAACTTGTCTCTTCATATGCTCATTACTATCTATAAAACTGCTTTGGTGACATATCTGTTAAGATCTTTGGCTCATTTTGAAATCAAGGGGTTTTATACTTCTTATTATTGAATTTGAAGACTTTTGGCACATTTTTACAGTCACTGTCCAATATATGTTTTGCAAATATTTTCTCCAAGCCTATGGTTTATTTTCTCATTCTCTTGACATTGTCTTTTGCATGCTGAACTAGTTTTTAATTTTAATGAAATTCAGCATATTAATTATTTCTCTCTAGGATTGTATCTTGGTGTTGTATCTAAAAGTCATCAAATTTAAAGTCCTTTAAGTTTTGTCCCATCATCTATGAACCTTTTTGAGTTAATTTTTGTGAAAGGTGTAAAATCTTTTTCCACGTTCATTGTTTCACACTGATTTATTTTTATTTCCAATAGTCTCTATTTCTCTAGCTACATTCATCTGTCCTTTCACCGATATCATACCATCTTCATTAATGCTACTTTACAGTACATGTGCTGAAGTCAGGGTGTGTCAGTCTTTCCACTCTCTTGGGTGTTGTGTGGGCCATTAAGGTTGCTATGCCCCTTCTCTAATGTGAATGGCTACAGCTGATTGGGATCGGGCAATTTTCTTTCCTGTAGATCAATTAGAGTAATATCCAACAGGTTAGGCTCTTTCCTCTCAAGGACCTATCTTGTTAAAAAGAACAGCATGCTCAGGTGTATTTCAGATTGGTTCCTTTCCCCTGCCTCTGCCAGCAACCTAAGAAGCTGTTTCTTTTATATGCACTGTGGAAACCAGGCTGACCCAGATGAACTCATGGAGGTAATTCTCCATGACTCCCCACCATGATTGAGTTTCCCTGGAGTTTTAGACTTTGGAATTGTCCATATTGAGCCTCAGGCTGCTGTATCCTGGCACTAGTTCCAGAAGTTGTTTCCATGCAGGAGTCTATATTCTGGTAAACCTGATTCCTTGATTTCCCCTGTGTGTCTCTACAGTGGTAGGCAGCAGTTTGCCCTGTAACCTAAGCTTTCTTTCAGAGCCAAGAGGAGTTGTTGATTTGCTCTTCTGTTCAGTTTTCTTACTTGTTATGATGTAATGGAGACATCAAAGTTCCTCATTATGGAGAACTAAAAACTAATTTGCATTGCTGGTTTAGTATCTGTAGTGATATACTCTTTGTCATTCCTGATATTGATAATTTATGTCTTCCCACTAAATAGAATAATTTGTCTTTTTTTTTACTAAACAATCTGGCTAAAAGTTTGTCAATTTCACCTAACTAGATTTTACTTCATTGATTTTTGTCTGTTAATTTTCATATTTTCTGTATCGTTAATTTCTTCTAATTATTACATTTCCTCTACTTATTTTGAGGATAGATTGCTCTTTTTCTATTTCTTAAGGTGAGACATAGGTCATTGATTTGAGACATTTTTTTCTTCTTCTTTCAATTCATTTATTTTCCTCAATGTACACACTTAATACTTCTAAGCTGAGCGTTAGCTGTTTCCCACAAGTTTTGCCATATTTTTCTCTTTTTTTACTTGCAAATATTTTCTTAATTTTGTGACTTTTCCTTATGTGTTCTATAGACATGTGTTGAACAGACTCCAAATACATGAGGATTTTCCAATTATCTTTCTTTTATGACTAGGTGATTTGATTTTGTTGTTGTGTACAGAGACAAGCTATGTATGATTTCAGTCATTTCAAATTCATCAAGACTGATTTCATGGCCTAGAATATGGCCTACTTGGTATATCTAGTTATTATTCAGTGACAGTCTTTATTAGGTTAAGTCCTGATTTGGTGAATGAACGGATGACATCCTTATCCTCTTTTGTCCTCATTAGATATGAGACTCAGGAAGTGTACACATGATTCAGTCTCCATAACCTGAACTGTTCATAACATGGGACAGTCTACATCAGTTCCTAAATCCCTCCCTAATTCACATCTTATGATTGCATTTAAATAAGTACATAACATTTAAATGCTAATTCAGGGTATTTGACTTGATTTAGTCACAGTGATTTACTTCAAAGCAAGACCAAGTCTAAGAGAATCACAAATGAGTAAACTTCACAGAATTTCAAGGCCACTCTCAATCCGTAACAATTTCAATACTCAAAACCATCAACATCAATGTTTATTGCACTTGTTTTTCTGTACATTTTTACATAGTTGTAATAAGAGTTTATAAAAATTAAGTGAAGCAAAGTGTATCTGGCATTTTCCTCTAATATTATATTTGGCCTACTAGTCTCATCTTTATAAAAATGTACAATTTTTGTGTATAGGAAAAATGAAAAAGAACAAGATGGCTCACCTACCCAAATAGCTTCTTTGGATTGCTTATAAATATATTTATTTATTTTTAATAAATATCAGCATAAACTTACTATATGTGCCAAATGTTTTTCTAACCATTTCATGAATTCTAGCTTATTTAATCCTCCTGACTAATTTATGACATAACTATAATTATTATTTCTATTATACAAGTGCAAAAAAAACAGCACAGAGACATTATAAAGTTTACACAGGTCACACAGCTAATAATTGGTAGCACTGGCATTTGAACTTATATCTGATTCTAGACTGTGTTCTAAATTACTAATGTATATGATAAGCCTCTCATCCTTTTTTTTCCACTCAACAGTTAACAAACAAATTACAGTTCTGATACAGATAGCTAGCATAGTGAATGCTATTATTCAGAAGAACATATAACACTTTTGTTTTATGTTTGTTCTTAAAAGTTTATTAGTGTTTTTATTTTAAGCCAGAATAAAGTATCTCAATTTCCCATTAAAATGTAAGATCTGTTTTCTTTCCTTGAACCAAGTCAATGACTTATGAAATTTTTCAGTGAAATAATTCACCTCTTCACATTTCAAATAGCAATGCATTAGAAGAGTACCTGTGGGGGGGGGGGGAAACTACTCTAATCCTTTTAATTCAGGTTCTCAGGCTATCTCATTGGCATTGAACATTCAACTATGAGGTTTTCTTTCATCTCTATACTCTTTCAACAAAATTTTATGAGGCACTTATATGCTGAATACCAAGGCTACAAAAATAAATAATGTACATAATTTTTTAATATCTACATTTAAAAACTTTCTTAAGTTATTACTTTAAACTCTGAATCTCATAATTCTTCCTCTGAACTGCTATCTCAATTTCTAAAAATTTCCTCTTCTAATATATACTAATTTCATTTCCACTATATGACTTCTCCTCTCTGTTCTTACTCCCATGGCTTTTTAATACAAAAATTTGCTCTTTGAATAGATTCTCTCTTCTTTCTTCTGTTTAGAGACTAGTTCCTATGGTTCTCCTATAGTTAGACAGCCAAGATGTGAAACCATTTCTGCTACCAGCTATCTTGGATCCTAAATTTTGTCTTTCAAAGTCTTATATTTCTTTGTATAAAATGGTGATAAAAAGAATCCTAATTCTAAACAGTCACTGTGAGGACAAAACAAATACACCCACGATACAAAAAAAAAAAAAATGAAGCAAACAAACAAGAAATGCTCAATAAATGTGAGTTTCTATTATCATCATTATATTAATATCATATTTTAGGACTTCTTTAAAACCATTCATCTTCCTTGCTTCATATTTCCAGTCTTGTTATATATCTTACATTCCTTACCTTGAACAAATGGTTTAACCAAAATATTGAAATATTTATCTTCAAAAGAAGTCTTACCAACAAAAGTAGCTGCCTATACCTCCTGATTCCTGAATGTTTCTCAGCCTCTTCTTTCACCTTAGTCAACATAGCTTTATTTCTCTTCTCTTTGTTACCTCTGTAATCCAGTAAAGACACCATCCCCTATACCTGCACACTATTTTTCCTCTATAGGAACATTGCATGTTCATAGTCTTTGTGCAAAAATCCACAGCTTCACATTCCTTTAACCAACAAATACAACTTTGAGCTACCATTTTGTACAAGAATATCTGTGATCTGTTCACAATTTTTGCTGTAGAAACAGAAAATTTTATTTCCTTTTTTTCCCCCTACAGATATTCCCAAAGAGATGTGAGATCATTTCTTTACTAAAGCTCAACTAACACATTTGTTTTTTGTTCCTGACATATGCATTCCAGAGAAAATGTCTGACTCATTCCACTGGGAAACTGCAATTGTAGCTTAAGAAATACACCCTTTTTATATCTTTTTTTTTCCTTCCTCTTAACCTCAAAGATTCAACTTGTTCATTCTTTTACCTCTATTGGCCTTTCCTTTTTCAACTTGTTAATTAGATAAACAAGCATGTTAAATCAATAGTGAAAGTAACTTCTTTTTTAATCATCTCTCCTCTCATTTTTGCACAAGTTACAAATGTGCACATTTGTCAGGTATGTGCCTTGGGGCCTTCTCCACAGAAACATTGCATGTTCAGGGTCTTTATGCAAAATTTATAGTATTATCTCTAATCTTAAACGAATACAACCTAGAGTGACCATTTTATATGAGAATAACTGATTTGCTCACCAACAGATAGGAATTTTCCCCCTATGGTGCTGGGGAACAGGTAAGAAATGTATTCCCTTTTTCCCCCTCCAGATATTCCCAAGTTTCTGATTCTGCTCACCTCTGTAATAAACCTGGGCCCTCCTTTCCACCATGGTGCACTACCATCCACTGTAGATTCTATCTCCTTTGTCAATGGTCTACTCCAGTCTCACACCTTTCTCCTCTGTTTCCATGCACTTCCTAAAACTGTACCAAGAACTTCTATTATTTGTTTCTTTCTTTCTGAAGCATCAGCCATCTTGACTTTTGCCAGGAAAGCTTAAAATATTACCACAAAGTAGCTATGGTGAATTATTATGCCATTAAAGTATGTAAAACTGAAGTAAAGAGAAAGATTAAAATATTCCCAAAGCTCAGATAATGGATTTCTGTTTGGCTTTCTTTGAGATTTAGAAGATGCATTATAAATCTCTTCCATCGTAGTGAATATGAAATTTATTCTCTTGTCTTTAAACTTCCATTATTATTTGGAGTAGAGTAAAAGTTCCTCAATATTTTTCTTAGGAACACAAGGGTTAATATATAAACAATGCCAAAATTTATGTGACAAATAAAAGGTGCAAGAAAGTTAATGCAATTTGAAGCAATAAATTAACATGTAGACAGATGGTATAACCTTCTTGTGAAAATAAGATTCTAAAATTTACACTTCTGTGAAACCAAATGTGATTATCAGAGTTCTCTCTAACAAGTCTTATTAGGATTGATTAAATTATAGCCCTTGAGGTTTAGAAAGAATGCTAATTAACTGTCAAAGAGGAATAGGACTAAAAAGAAGTGAAATTATTTACTAGACAATAAATATCTACTGACTTAATTTAGGGTACATTGGGGAAGAAGAAAGATTAAAATATTAACATGTATTTTTAAATTTCTTTTGTTATTGTGTGTATATCTTCTGGCAATGTTCCATTGACTGGATAGGTAGAAAGATATGTTAATTTTCAAACAAATAATGAGGAAATTATGTATTCTTTACTCAACTTAATGAGCTAACATCATATCCTTAAAAAAAATTGACAATCATTTACCGACTACTCATATTTAATTGTCACATTAAGGTAATCTTTTATTCAATTAAATACTCTTGTCATTTTGAGTTTCAGGTCTGAAAAACTATTACACATTTTATATGAAATATTCCTTAAATTATAATCACAAAACATAGTTACATTTTCTGCAATAATAGGTGGGTGTTCACATTTTAAAATATACGTAACCACTGATTTATTTCCTGTTTGCTTATATGTTTTTTACATATATTTGATAAAATAATAATATAATAAAATAATGATCAAATTTTTAATTTACTATAATAAGTCAGAGATTTAAAGGATTAGCTGTTTTTCTCATAGTTGAATAAAAATTATCAATATATTAATTTAATTTTCCTAACAAAACAATGTAATTTTGTTAAAAAATATGATGTTCTCCCATTATTTCCAGGGTATATGGTTTTTAAATGAATCTTTAACATTTGAAGAAATAATAAAATCTGACATTTGGTTCTTGATCTTGACTCTTAATATGGAAACAAATCCAAAAATTAGTAACTCGAAAACAGTAAGAATTTATAGCTCCACATGAAACCTCAGCAAACTGTAAAGTTATACTTAATAATCTCACATTTATTTCTAGTGTAGTACATCTTGTACAAACTTTTATTATGATGTTTATTTTCTAATATATTAAATTATTTCATTAATTTACCTATTAATGGAGTGCCTATTCCATAGCAAATAAAATAATGAGAAAGTCTTATAACATCCAGAAAATTATAATTAATAGAAAATTAAAGTGAAATACATGAAAAGTCTAAAAATTAGGAATAGCAACCTTTCATGAAAGATATTGTAGTGAGCACAAGGAAGAAATGGAGCGCCATGCTCCTTAGAGCAGAGGTAATCTCAGCAGTGTGCCTCCCTGTCACCACAGGTCAATAAGGATATGGGAGAAAGGAAGAGCAGTGATGACAAATCCCAGAATGTCTCGCTGATGAACACCCATGTATAATTCATTAAAGAAACAAAATGTTCCAGGAGAGAGAGAGAAAACAAGAGGTCAGAGGCATTCAAAAAACAGAAGGTAACACTGCAAAGCCAAAGGAGGAAAGCATTTTCAGGAAAAGACAGGTGGCATTGGGAAAATACTCTGGTGACTTGAGAAAACAGTTTCCAAACTATGGCAGGTAAAGAAAGGAGTGGAGGAGGACATCAAAGCTAGTAGGTATAGCCTACATTTTTGAAACTTGCATAGAGGAATTGAAGAGATGGGCTGCTACCTTAAGGCAAGAAGGTGGCAAGCCTGAAGCTGGGGCTGGAGCTCAGTAGAAGGAACCTGATTAGCATCTTCATAATCCTGGATCCAATCCCCAGAATGCACTCAAAAAGAAAAAAGGAAAGATTGCTTATTTTGTTTTTGTTTTTGCTTTTGTTTGTTTATGAGAAGGTAAATCACTTAAAATTGATGTAAGAAAAGAGTAATAATGAGATTGAAGATGAAAAGAGATATATGTGATACAAAAGTTTCCAATAAAAGTAAATAATATTGTGTACAAGGGATCCTTCTTTTAAGCCTGGTGTGGGGCACACACCTGTAATTCCAGTGGCTCCAGAGAGGCTGAGGTAGGACAGTGCCAGTTCATAGCCAGCCTCAGGAAGTTAGCAAGTTCCTAAGCAATTTAGTGAGATCCTGTCTCAAAATGAAAGATTAAAAGGGCTGGGGATGTGGCTAAGTGGTAGAGCATCCCAGAGTTCAATTCCCAGTACCAAATAAATAAACAAATAAATAAATAAATAAAGTATATAGAAAATGGGAAAAGAGGGAAATTCATGCATTACTTCAGTTGGAAGTAATCTTTTCAATTAATCTAGGCACATCCATCTGCAAAAAATTAGATGGTAAATGTGAAAGATTACTGAACAACTGCTGTTTTCCACTTGATTTCTACTTCTTAATATACCTTGATTTCCTTCCACAGAATTATCCAGGTCCTCAGCTGTGTGTATGCAATACAATATGAAGTCTATGTTCACTTACAACTAGGCTCAAAGATCCAGACAGCAGACATGCATCTGAGCTTAGCCAGAAGATTTTCTCCTAGGACACTGAATATTGATTCATTAGAGTAAGGTAGGGAACACAGGCTCCCTAGCAGCTGTACCTGACAGGCTCCTGCCAAACAACTATACCCAAAGCTCTCACTTTGGGGCATCCAAAGCTACTTGGTCTTGTCCTCTCTGAGGCCACTAAATTGAAGCCACTAAATTTATTTTTACTTAAGTTAGACTAAGTAGTTTTATTTCTTTCACGATTCCCAACTCACCCCCGACACTAACACTCAAGTGTAAGAGGCAAAGGGTTTGAAGATGGAAGGAAAAGAGAAATTACTTGTAATAGTGATCATGAGATAAATAATTGAGTCAACAGGAGAAGACACAAATCACCAGTAGTACTGAGAACCGAAATAAAATTAAGTAACACAAACTTATATATATCTAAGTGTAATGACTTATACAATGACTATTTTCCACCCTTTACATTTTTTATAGCAAATTATGTGATGTTTTCCAAAATATGGTCAAGATTCCGGTTACTGGTAAACCATATCCCTATAGTCACTATCACATATGTCGACTAAAGATGCAGACATCCAGACAGAGCAGAATTATTCATAACAGAAATGTTCCAGACTCAGCAACCTGAAGAAAAATAGAATGATCATTCAGGATCATTCCAAGATCCCTTAAGCCTTTTTAAAAACAGATGCCTTGAAAGCAAAACTATTGCTTTGGTTTTCAAGGACAGACTTTATAGAGGAGCACCTATCTTTGAGAGCTATGGCTTGCCATTGGTAGAATAGCCCTTGATATAAAACTTGCCTAAGTAGTGATCAAGCAAGCAGTGAGAAATATAGAAGCAAGTGCAAGAAAAGTCATAAGAGATCTAAATGCAAGTGCTGGTTTTATTTCTAATCAATTTCTTTACTGGACATCTCAGACAACCTTTTTTGGCTTTTACTTTCTTCATCCATAAATTGAGAAGATTAGATAAATTTTTATCCATTTCAAACCTTCTGAAGTCTGCACTGTGATTCCTCTATGTATTTTGATTCCCATATGGTGCTTAGATCTAAAAATAATATTAATGTGGGAAGAGACCTAGGGGGAGTGTGGTGACGGTCCCATGAGTTTCAGATGAGCAGTTTCATAAAGTACTTATATTAGAATGCACGAATATTGACTTTCTTATCAGACTGAGCTAGAGAAGTAATGACTCATGCAAGAGCCAAAGTCATAACTGAAATTCATTAAATAGATTAGATTTAAAATAATAATGAGTTTTAAAAACTAAAATTAGACTTTGCATTTTACTAACTAACATATACTGTACTTTTTGTCCTCAATTTCTGGAGGAAAAATATGCCACTCTATCTATTTTCAGTTTTTACTTCTGTATGTGGAGGAGATACACTTCTTTCTGGAAGCTGTCTTTTGAGTACCATGGTAACCACATCCCTTCAGTCAAGTCTGTCCTGTGGGATGCGCAATTTAAGACATTTGAAAATGCCACCTAAAAAGATAACACTACACAGACCTGAAAGGGTATGCTTTAACATGAAAGCAAAAAAAAATTGTTAGTGTTAACTAAAATGAAATGCCAAGAATGAGGAGGAAGAACAAGACTCAACCAATCCAGAAACTTCTGCCATTGCTCTGAAGAATCCAAAGCTTCTTTTCCCCTATTGCCTATTCTCATCTTAAATCATAGTCTGGTGTTTGCTCCTTACCTAGTCCTCTGCTTTGGGGTAGAAGCCCATGGATAGAAAAGAAAGGGCCAGAAATCACAAGATTTGAGTTAAAGGTAAGAAGGGTAACAAAGCCTGGTAACACTTGCTGGACAGGATTCTGCATAAACACAGACTGACTCCAAGTCAAAGTGGGCAGGTGTCCCTCCTCTGACAGAAACCAGCCCTCCAGTTTTGAAGGTTCTAGAAGCACCAGTAGAAGGAGTATGCCTCCAGTATTCCCTGTCACCAGGGAAATTAAAGTAACTGGCTGCCCAACAGCAGGAAGTAGCATTTGCCCTGAAGTGAATGCAGTCAGAGGACTCACTGTGGGCACAGGCAGGTATAGGCCAGGGCACAAATTCCAGGAAGAAGTTGTGTTCCAGCTTCATCAGCAGGTGAGGAAGGTAGGACAGTTAAATACAGTCATTTTTATGTGAAAATCAGAAGAAAAATAATTCTAGGTGTTCAAGGACAACAATGCAGCTACAGTTTTTACCTTCAAAAAGAGCACAGTTGAGCACCTTTATAGTGATAGAAATGGCTTTCTACCATTCCTAAATATTAAGTGTGACACATAGATTTTTTTAATAACCGTGAATACTTTAAAATTTTATTTGATTAAACAAGGCGGCAATTACTGGATGTTTGAGAAAATAACAACAATAATTAAAAACTAAAAATTTTAAAGTCTTTTCTAAACACCCACTATGTTAAGCAACAATCAACATGTAATTTGAAGTCAAAGAATGTTAAGCAAATACTTAGGAGAGAAACCAATTAGAATAATTTACATCTAATTTTCTATATTAATAGTTGGTGATACATTTTTTAACCATAAATTATTGTCAATTTAATCAACCAAAATTAACATACGAGAAAATACGTTTTCCATTGAAGTAGTGTGTGCTTTAATAATGCCTTTTATTTGTTTAGTGATATAAGTTTTCTTTAATGTTTTCCATGTGCTCTTCTATGTACTCATCAAAATATTTGATGTCCCTGACATCACTGGTAATTTGATGCATGCATGAACAGTGGAATTATTTTATGCTATTGGATGCTTAATAAAACTAAGAGTAAAGAAAAAGGATTCAATAATAATATAATATCTTATTTCACATTATATAAACAATGAAAATTTCATCTTTTTCCTACTACTTATTGGAAGATTTTGACAAATACTTAAAATTATTCTTCCTTCAATGCTAAGACTGCCAGATAGGCCCAGACTACCATTTTTAGAAACTTTGAATTTTAAAAAATTTCCCCTTATTTCATTCTATCTTTAAAATTAAATGTTTTACATTACTTTAACTTTTCCTCTTTCGTACATTCATACACATATTATGAGCCAGGTGCTTTGCCAGACGTGAAGGAAATGTGAAGGATAAGGCCAAAAAGAATTTTCAGGCTGGTAAGGAAACAAATTCATAGAACAAGAATATCATGATAAAAGGAAATAAAGAGAGATGTGTGGAAAACACAGAGCTAGTAGAGATGAGATAGTGATTAACCTCCCACTTGTAAATTCAAGGAGTATAACAAGCAGTAAAAATAAATGTGGTGTTGGACACAATAGGAATTCACCACAGTCAAGAGAATCAAAGCATTCTAAGTAGCAAAAACAGATTGTGCAACTTTTAAAACCTGTAGAAAAGTACAATATATGCAAAGATATTAAAAATATGGCTTTTATTTAATGCACACTAAAGTGCAATGGGGAAAGAACTGGTCATATGACCAGAAGAGGAGGCACACATTGTCTAATCATGCAGTCTGTACAAGCTTAAGGTGTTTGTTTTATTATTGAAGCCAATGGGAAACTATTGGATTGAAACATAGGTAACTAATTCTAATTTGCTTTGTAATTTATTTGTTTGAGATGTCTTGGGCCAAATATATTCATATCTAAGGCATTATTAGAGATTATTGCTATACAATAGAAATATAAGGTGAAACATAATCTTAACATTTTGATTAGTCATATTAAAAAGTGAAAATAGCAGAAATTTTGACAACGTTTTTAAAACAATAGATTTAACTTCTAAACAAAAGTTAAATTTGAAACAAGTTTCAAAACTATGTCTGAAAACTTCATCTGTTCAAAATAAGAATATTAACGACCTTTGTCAATTCAGTATTAACATCAAATTTGACAGGTAAATGAAAATGGAGACCCTTAGTATATAGAAACCTCTAAAATCATTAAAAGTTATGTCAAGCTTGCTTCTTCAGTTAAAGATAAACAGAACATTCAGTGTAAGATTATAAGAGATTAGATGTGTTATTTAAAATGTCACCCAACTGAGGAATTTACACAATGTGTTCACAAATGATTAGAGTCTAGACTGACCAAAGAGGAACATTCTGACCTCCAAGTATAGGATGGTCACCATGGAACTTAATCTCCAAGGAATATTGTAAACATAGCTGGGACACATATGATGGTCCCATTCCTAGTTTTTTGAGAAATTTCCATACTGTTTTCCAGAGTGTTTGCACTAGTTTGCGGTCCCATCAACCATGTATCAATGTACTTTTTTCCCTCATTTCCTCACCAACACTTTTTATTATTTGTATTCTTGAGAATTACCATTCTGATTGGAATGAGCTGAAATCTAAATATAGTTTTGATTTGCTGTTCTCTAATTGTTAAGATATTGAACATTTTTCATGTGTTTGCTGGGCATTTGTATGGCTTCTTTTAAAAAGTGTATATTTAGTTCTTTTGCCAATTTATTAATTGGGCTTTTTTTTTTTTTGGTGTTAAGGTTTTTTTTTTTTTTTGAGTTTTTATATGCTCTGGATATCAATCCACTAAGGAACAGGTGGCAGAGATCTTCTCCCATGCTCTTGGCTCTTTCTTCACATTCTTGTTTCCTTTGCGGTGCAAAAGTTTTTTTGTTTTTTTTTAATTTGATACCATCCCACTTATCAATTCTTGATTTTATTTCTTATACTTTAGGAGTCTTGTTAAAGTAGTCAGTTCCTGTGCTGACATGAAGTGTTGGGCCTACATTTTCTTCTGGAAGTTGTAGAGTTTGGGGTCTAATTTCTAGGACTTTAATCCACATTAATTTCACACTTGTGGAGCATCAGCGATAGCAGTCAAGTTTCATTTTTCTGCTAGTGAATATCCACTATTCCCACCACCATTTGTTAAAAGGCTACCTTTTCTTCAACATATGATTTTGGCACCTTTGTCTAGTCTCAGATAACTGTATTTATGTGTGCTTGTTTCCGTGTTTTCTATTCTATTCCACTGGTTTCCATGTCTGTTCTGGTGCCAGTACCATACTGTTTTGATTGCTAAGCTCTGTAATATAACTTGAGGTCTGGTATTGTGGTGCCTTCAGCATCATTCTTTCTGTTCAGGATTGCTTTGGCTGTTCAGGGTGTCTTGTTTTTCCTAAATGAATTTTAGAACTACTTTTTTCTAATTCTGTGAAGAATGTCATTGGTATTTTTTTTGATTGGTAAAGTATCAATTCTATATAATGCTTTTGATAATATGTCCATTTTGATAATTATTAATTCTGGCTATCGAGGAACATGGGATCTTTATCTGTACCTTTCTTACTAACTCATCCTGTGATTATTTCTGTGTCAAATGTCAAGAAACTGGATGTTTCCATGTTGAGTCCCCCTCTGTTAGTACCCCTTGAGCCTCCTGCAGGGATAAAATGCACTAGGGCATTGCACAATTGAAAAGCCATTCTGTATTTATCAATGGTAAAAAGGTGCTGCTCAAATTTTCCTTGTAGCTTTTTCAGCCAATTTACATAATATCGTTGATTATGATTAAAATTTTCTACACATTGAAAATTTATACAGAAAAATGTGTAAAGTCAGTATGTTGGATTGTATTCTGAAAAATTTCAATTTCAAAATATATTCTCATATCTATCTTACTAGATTAAAAATAAGCTTTTCCTTTCCTTGAAGCTTCAAATTTAGCTAATTCTTATAGGGTGCAGTGTGATTTTGATGGCAAAACATAAATCACATTGCCATTTTTATCCCTGATTATTGAATATTTGGCAAGCATTACTTTTGTTTAAAGAAATTTTGAATCAGAATTAACAGAACTGCAAATCTTTGTAAAACTCTTCCATGATTCAACCAACAAGCATTTGGGAAGAACACAAGATTCATTGTCTTTTAATTTTTTCAACATTTTCATACACCAGTAATGATTCATATCATTCACACATATATTCTGAACAGTTTTAACAACTATATCCATTGTTTTATCATATATCCTGTTTAAAGAAACTCAGTACACATTTTATCAACATGTACCTTGCACTGAAAAAAAAAAACAGTAAGGCAAAATTTGGTTTATTTTTTTGTTTGTAAATTCTAATAAAACCAGAATTTGTCTCCTAAACCATTTATAATGACAGGATTTCTTTTCATTTCTAGATGGAATGCTTCCTTGACATATGTAAAAGGACTTTAAAGATCTACTGTTGAGTTCATATTTCTTTGCAAATTAGGAACTTAAGAAAGACTGCTAAAATGAAAGAGAGACAACACTGGGTGCTGGAAGAAATATAAAGCAACTGTAACTCTCACAAACTGCTGCAAGGAATTTACCCTGGAAAATTGTTTGGCATACCTACTAAATTTGAATACAGCTGAAATCTCTGATTCACTTCATAGGAATACAACTTTCAGAATTTGTATGCTTGTACTTTAGAAGTGTTTTGAAGTCGTACCCGTCACAGTATCCTTAACCTTGAAATAGTACAAATATCCACTAATGTCAGAATGAAAATATACATTGTTGTGTCATACAGACAAGGATGAGCATGATGGGAAAGAGAGAGAGGGAAAAGGCAATGACATTATTACACGTAAAAAGACAATTATGATGAAAGTTTTGAAAATGAAAACAATAAGAACAACTTCATAAAATTAAAATGTTGATCAAATGCTCATTTTAGGTGTTTCAAACAAAGCAGCAAATGTGAATTGTATAAGAATGTAAATAATGAGCCAGTAGTTGAAAATTTACCTGATGAATAGGCCAGTTTGATAGAGTATTAAATAAGAACCCTCTGAAAACTTTAAAGAAAGATAATTTTTAAATTTTATATTAGAACTTTATAGTTACACACAGTAGTTGGGTTCATCCTGACAAACTGATATATGCATGGAATTCTTTTTCAGTTCATAGCCTCTCCTTTTCCCTTTGATCCTCCCTCCCCTTTCCCATTCTGCTTCCTCTACTCTATTAGACTTCCTTTCTATTATTTTATATTTTATTGGTTCTTTCTACCCCTACATAAAGGTGAAGTTCCCTGTTGTACATGTATACAGGCACATAACACAATTTTAAGGATTCATTCTGCATTGCCTCCCCTTACCCATCCCTCTACTCTACCTCTTGATCTCTTTCTACATTACTGATCTTCCCTTTATCTTTATGCTTCCCTTGCCCTTTCCTTTATTTTACTCTGGCTTCCACATATGATAGAAAACATTCACCCTTTAAGTTTCTGAGTTTGGCTCCTTTCACTTAGCATGATATTCTCTATTTCCATCCATTTACCAGCATATGCCATAATTTCATTAAAGAAAGAACTTTGATTTTAAACAGATTGTTGCAGAACAGAAAAAAAAAGAAAATTTTTCAATTCAATTTAATGATGCTAGATATAAATCATACCTATGACAGATAAGGATATTACTAGAAAAAAAGTTTTTAAGGTTGATTTTACTTATAAATAGAAACTCAAAAATCTAATTTTTTTAAAGAGAGAAAGAATTTTTTAATATTTATTTTTTAGTTTTCAGTGGACACAACATCTTTATTTTATTTGTATGTGGTGCTGAGGATCAAATCCAGCGCCCTGTGCATGCCAGGCGAGTGCGTTAGCACTTGAGCCACATCCCCAGCCCACCCAAAAAGTCTAATTTAAATGTAAAAATAATATATAATAACCAAGAAGAATTCAAGGATAGTTTAATATCTGAACAGAGATAATTCAACATTATAAAATCATATTGTAACATACCATACCAACAGATGTTATGCATTTATGCAATACAAATAACTTGATAAAGTTCAGTATGCATTTAGTAAAAAATGTTTAAACAAGCCAGAAATAGAATAAAATTGTCCTAGCCTGTTAAATATTACCTACAAGAGTTTATAGAATGTAGCATACTACATAGTGAATCATATGAAGCATTTCCTTTAAATTCAGGAACACACTAGCATGTCTACTTCTAAAAAATAGAGAAAAAAAATAGAAATTTTATATATGAAACAAAGTTGTTTTCACAAATAAAATTAATCTGTTATAGAAAATCAGAAAAAAATATTTTGTATGTTAGCCAACATGAGATTTCTGCAAGGTTACTGAATACAATATCAACAAAAATTAAAGTTATATATAACATTCAATAACAACAATCCATTCTGTATTTTTGGGTTAAGTCTATAAATATCTGTAGAACTTTACTGAGAAAATTTAATAATCATTAAAGAACATAAATTGCCTAAGTAGCTAGGGATAATATACCTTGTTTACTGATTAAAATGTCCCAATATTTTAAGATGGATATTTCCCCCATATTTATATATATAAAAAAGCATTTCTTATTGAATTTTCAAAAGGATTCCAAAGAAGCTAACATGGTATATATAAAGCAACAAAGAAATATAAAGAGTCACCAATAACTAAATCTCCTTCAAGAAGAAATAAGGGAAGTGTCACTGAAGCATTGTGTTATCACCATAGAGTTAGACAAACTGAAGAATGTAAGAAAATACACACCTTAGAAATAGATCCATGAATATATGAAAATTGACTCAGAAATAAGTAACATTACAAATGAAAAGGAAAAATGCTAAAAGAAAGAAAGAAAGAAAAGGAAAGAAAAACAGACTCCTACACTCAAAGTACACACATACATAATCAGGCAAACTAAAATCTAGGTATAAGAAATAAAACTTGAAGATATTTAGAAGAAGATTAAAGAGAACAATGTTATGTCTTCAGGATAGGGTACATGTTTTTTAAAGGCACAAATAATAGACACAATAAAGCAAGAGACTTTTGATCACATTGAAATTTAAAATTTCTGAGTGAGAAAATACTACAAAAAAGGGAAAAAGACACATCACAGACTGTACATATGACTAGTACCCAAGACAAGGGCATGTAGTAAAAACCTACTACAAATCAACAAGCAAAAGACTCAATTAAGCAAAGATGACTAACTAACATAAATCAGTCATGCACAAATTGAAAATACCAAATTAAAAAAAACTCATAAAAATATGTGGGTTCTCCAATAATAACAGAAAATCACATTGAAATAACGTATCCAGAAGACTGGAAAATTTATCTGATAATAACTGCAGTTGAAATATATAGGAAACCAAACTCTCCAACAATGCAAGTCAGAGTAAAAATACATACAATTAATTTTGGAGACCAATCTGGCAATTCCTAGTAAAGATGAGATGCCCATCCTGTGGAATCCGGCAATTTTGTTTTAGAATAAACAGAGAAGCCCGAATGCTTGTATATAAAGAGCTATTTCTAGTTATATTATGAAAGCACTACCTATTATAGCAAAATAGCATAATTAAATTGATTGTCCATCTATAGAGGATTCAGTGTGATTTATTTGTACAATGGAATATCTTATATACTGTTAAAAGGAATAAACTAGATGTATGGAGAATGAATACTTTAAAAACCAAATTACTAATGACCATGCATACATTATGATGTCAATTATATAAATCTAAAAATAAAAAACATCAAACTTACACACAGCACAAATGAAATACCTATGTTTATGCATATAGAGCTACATACATAGATATAGGAGAAAAAGGCAGTCACTTCACAATAGGGGTAGGACAGGCACTATCAACCAGGAGCTGGCCTGAAACTAGCATTCACAAGATTTATAAGGATTATAATAGTATTTTTGTTCTTCTATTGAACATAAATCATTTCACAGAACATCAACTTATGAGAAGACTACCTTGTGACCATTAGGGTCACAATAAAACGTGACCGTGAATTCATGTTAAACAAAGGATCTAGGAATAGTGTCCCAACCACAAGCAATACCAGACATCCCTTATCCTTGCTAAGGAGTGACTCGCTTCTTTACCAATTATAGGTTAGTCTTGTCCTATTCCCTCCTTTTAAGTAAGATGATTGAGGGGCTGGGGTTGGGCTCAGTGGTATGGTGCTCGCCTAATGCGCGTGAGGTAGGTACTGGGTTTGATCCTCAGCCCTACATAAAAATAAAATAAAGGTATTGTGTCCACCTACAACTAAAAAATAAATATTTTTAAAAAGTAAGATGGTTGATATTCAATAATAGAATTATTTCTGCTTCGTAAGAGTAAACAGTTCAGAACCCTATTCAGGCTGACTTCATATAATTCCAAACTATAATAAATGCCTCTTTAACATCTTCTTACTGAGATGCTTTATGCTTTCCTCTTGAAGTGCATTCTCTATCACTGACATATACTTAGTCAAATCAGTTGGCCCTCCATATCCATGTGCTCCTTGTCCTTGGATTCAACCAACTATGGATTAAAACTTAAAAAACAAAAAAAAAAATGAGTCTGAGGTTGGGGCTGTAGCTCAGTGGCACAGCACTTGCCTAGCATGTATGAGGCACTGAGTTCAATCTTCAGCACCACATAAAAAATAAATAAATAAACAAAGAAATAAAGGCATTCTGACCTTTTACAACTACAAAAAAAAAATTTAAATTGAGTCTGTACTAAATGTGTACAGAATGTTTTCTTGCCATCATTCCCTAAACAATAAAGTATAATAACAAATTACATAGCATGTATATCTTATTAGGTATTGTAAGAAATCTAGTAATCATCTAAAGAATGTGGAGGGTGTGCCTAAGTTCTCTGAAAACACTACACCATTTTGTGTTAGGGATTTGAGCCTCTCCAGATTCAGGTATCTTCAGAGGTTCCCGGAACCAATCCCCAACAAATGCAGAGAGATGACTCTACAGGAGTTTTGCTGGTGGTTATTGTTTGGAGCATACTGACAAGTGAAAGTAATTAACATAGAAACACACTTAGAAAAAAAATCACTCTATTTTCAGGACAGTGGTTATTTCTTGGGAAGGTAAAGGGAGAAGGGTGGGTGGTGAGAACCTGAACTGTGTCTTCAAAATCACATTGCTCTTTTCTTTTTAGATGTATAAAGTATTGAACCAAATTTATACTTGGAATAGCAGATTCAGAGTCTAGTCTGAAGCTTCAACTCATAATTTCAAAGCTCATTTAGATAATTATAGTACTAAATAAAGAATAAAATGAAAAGGCAAGGCTATGATTCACAATATTGCAAGCTGCGATGCGGTAATATTGCCAAGAAGAGAGATCAACACGCAGTACTGAAAGTTTCACTGTGGCTTGGGCCTGTTCTTATATTGTATGTTGCATGTATGTTGACACAGACTGAAGGAAATCAGAGGACTTGTTTGGTTTAAAATGAGGAGCAAGCACATAAACTTGCTGCCTTTTGGTAACTGAAGAAAATTACAACATACATTCTCAAAAAACAAACTAAACATCATGTCATCTTACTATCTAAATCCAATTAAAAGATCATGTCAGAGGCATTTAAATTTGAGTCATTAAAATCTTTACATAGGAACTGAGGGTACTCTCTTATTTCATTCCATGTTATTTTATTAACCCTAAGAAAACATGATTCAGAAAAAAATGTGTAAAAATAAAATGTAATAAAATAACTGCTTATTTTATCCCATTCTTTCCATTTCTTAATTCTAGTCATTATTTTGGGTCTTTTTTTTCTCTCAGTTTTAGAAAACTCTGTAGTAGAATAGCTTTTCTTCCTCTCAGATTTAGAAAACTCTATCATTCAATTGGTAATTCATAAGCCAATTATTTCATGAAACATTCTTAACAATCCTACCATAAGTAATGGATAACTCTTGAGAAACCTTGTTGCACTCATTATTTTAAAAAAATTTTTCTTGTTGATGCTTGTTTATTTATTTATTCAGCAAATAGTTTTAATCACTTTGTAAGAGATACTAATCCACAAGAGATCCCTGCACCTGTTCCCTCCTTCCCTGTCCTCTTATTTATTTATTTATTTATTTATTTATTTATTTAATTTTCAGTGGAGAGTGAAATACTTACACGCCAGGTAAGTGCTTTTCCCACTGAGCTACATTCCCAACCCTTTGTATTCACTTTTTGAGACAGGGTCTTGCTCAATTTCTCAGGCTGGCCTCAAACTTGGAATTCTTCTACCTCAGATTCCTGAGTAGCTAGGATTATAGGCCCACACCACCACCACGTGGAGCCCATCCCTTCAAACAGGAAACCTTTACCCTAATGGCTCAAACAATGGCAGCAAATGCATCTTGGATCAGTTATTTCTAAAACTAAGTGAACCTCAAGTGATCCTTCTTGCTGAACCCATTACAAGTTCCATTTTCCATCTGAGCCCCTATGCTGGGCAGTTTTTAAAATAAAGCTTTTACTGATGTTATTCTGAGTGATTTTCTTTCACAGCTTCAATGCCAAGACTCAGATCATGACTGAGTTTTCTGTGCTTAGCCTGGGTCAGCACCATGCCAGGCACCTTGCCATCATCTGCTTTGTTTGGAGTCCTAGTGACTAGACTTTGGGCCAGTCTTGAGGCTGGTGGTCTGCTCCCTTTGTCTGAAAGCTCTGCATAAGCCCATGTTCTAGCATCTTTATTGTTCTTAGCAAAGCTTTTTTATTTGCTTTGTTTCACTACATAGTGGCTAACCCCCTTGGAAGAAATGATGTTGGGGATAGTGATGGTAGATTGAAGGGCCTGATTCTCAGGTTTTCTTAACATCAACTGCCTGATCATTCCAAAGAACATGTGAGTAACTGTTCAGTTTCTTAACTACAGCAGAATGTTACCAAGGAAATTTTGCACATTACTGATGACTCCAGGGGAACTTGGAATATGAAGAAAATAATCCTACTGTGATATGCCATAGGAAAGAAAATCATAATAAATCCAGAAATTCACGGGGTGCAGTGGCACATACATATAAGCCCAGTGGCTTGGGAGGCTGAGGCAGGAGGATTGAAAGTTCAAAGCCAGTCTCAGCAAAAGCAAGGTACTAAGCAATGCAATGAGACCCTGTCTTTAAATAAAATACAGATAGGGAGTGGGAACACGGGAGGAATAGATGAACTCTAGATAGGGCAGAGGGGTTGGAGGGGAAGGGAGGGGACATGGAGTTATTAATGATGGTGGAATGTGATTGTCTTTATTATCCAAAGTACAGGTATGAAGACATGAATTGGTGTGAATATACTGTGTATACAACCAGAAATATGAAAAATTGTGCTCTATATGTGTAATAAAAATTATAATGCATTGTGCTATCATATATAAATAAATAAAGTTAAAATGAAATAAAACTAAAGTCCAAACTTCTTACAGGGTTTGGTGGGGAGGCAGGGTGGAATCTGAGAAGAGATATAAAACAGCATTTCAATAAAGGAACTTATCCTTGTATTTATTATTCAAACCTACATTTCTGCATTTGTGAATGAAAAAATATTGAAGCTTAATCAAGATTTTTGGTTCGTGTATGTTTTTAATAACCCCGAATCATCTTCTGTGGAGTGGCACCTTTCATTTGAATAGTGCAACAAGGGTCATAATTATATTTACTGAAAATGTTCAAGTTGATTAACTCAAACCCTTAAAAAAAAAAGAAAAGAAAGAAAGAAACTTACTTGTCTCATACACCAGTCAGGACCAACACAGAAAACAAAAACATTCTGAACATTTAAATTGGATAGTCGATACAGGAAACAGGTTGTACAGGAAATGGAAGTGCTGAAAAGCCAAACAGAACATAGGGAGACATCCTAGGGGTTCATAAGAGTAAGAAGTAAGAAGTTGGTTTTCTGCAGAGACAGGAGGGGGCAGGTGGTGAAGTCCAGCTGACCCATGATGAGCTTAAATGTTGGGAGCTGGAGGTTCAGAAAAGCTGCTCTCCTGAGAGATGCTGTACAGTCAGAGACAGCGAACACCCAGGTTTCTTCCTACCTCCCACTTCCCCGTTTCCACACTTGCCATTGATCAAATCCAGCTGGAAGGAAGTTAGCTGACAGGAAGCCAGTGAAATGCAGCTTGCAGAGGTCAGGATCTCCTGTACACTGAGCAGGGGAAAGGCGAGTGCAGGAACTTGGAATAAAATAGTCCAGAGACTGGCCTATCTTAGCAATTCTCATAACAGAGGACAGGATTAGACCCACATATAGCACAGGATTTCTGGTTAGCAATAGAATCCTTTAACGAGTTAACTTCCTGCCTAAACTGGGAAAATATGATACACTCATTCTGGGAAGTATAAGATTTTTAAGATAAAGGAGGCATACAATTGAAGTGTCAAAAGAGAGGGTTTTCATACGGGACTCTGCATACCCTTCCTAAAATCCCTTCCAGAATATCTAAAGTGTATCTGGAAAGTCACTGTCCACTGAGCCCACTGAACTGCTGTGATCAAAGAATACAATCAGCCTAGATTTCAAAGCTGCACAATTAGATCCTCCCTATATACTACTGGATCTATTAAATGACTGTACTTAAATTAGAATCCCTTTTCCTTGATTCTATTAATGATGTCCATTATATTTTACTGGAGTTGGCAAGAAATACAACTTTAAGCATCTCCTTTTAATTTTGGCTTGTGAATAATTAGAGACAGGCAAAAATAACACTATATTAAATCAGAATCATACCAGGTTACCATGAAATCATAAATTAATTTTGATTAATTTATCAGAGCTACCAATCTGAGCAGAAATTCTCTAGCTTGCCTAATTATTTCTCCCTCAAATAGTGCAACTAATTGATGCACACCACTCCTACCTTCTTTCAACTCATTTGCACATAAATTTAAAGGTCCTCCATACAGCAGATAAATCTGATCATGCTATGTATCACTTCAGTATTTCCGTACCAACCGCCGGATAAAACTCAAATTTTCCCATCGATAATTACAAGTTCTCCAAGATCTACACGACTGTCTCTCACCTTCCCCTGTGTTGATTTCACACCTCTATGAATTCAAACTGCTTCTTATTCACTGCATGAGAACCCAGAGCTAAGCCTCAGGGAGTGTCTTTGTTCATTCCATAAATCTGTAGAAACATTTGTCTGATTTCCTTCTTCTGGTGGATACCCAGGTAGATCCGACTCAAGTTAAAGGGATCCTGGTTCCCAAGGACGATCTTGCACACCCACTCCCTCTAGGAAAACAGTCATCACAGTGAAGTCTGCATTGTGATGAATTGTCTGTTTGGTTTCTGCCTCCTCTGCCGCATGGGAGCCCCTAGAGAGCAAGATTCAATCATTTTATCCGTGGCAAAACCAAGAATTATATGAGGCATGCAATGACCCTCCATAAAAATATGCTGAATGAATGACTAAATGCAACACAAAATACTCCAAACTCGCTTCTTTCTACCACTAACTATAAAAGCCACCAAAGTTAGCCTTCAAAATAAATAAACAAGGCCATGTCATTTTTCTGCAGTAACATTGCTAATACATCCCGGCTGACACAGGTGACCAGGAGACATATGGGAGCTTTGGCGCTCATCTATAATCCAAGAGACCTCAAGTGCAAAGTCAGCCTCCATAACTTGGCAACATAGCGAGACCCTGTTTCAAAATAAAATATATAAAGGGCTGGGGATGTGGCTCAGTGGTCAAGCACCCCTGGGTTCAATCCCTGGTACAAAAAATAAAAAGGCAGAAAGAAAGAACTTGTATCAAAACTTTCACAGACATCTGTGCTAAGATTTTGGGCAAACTGGGGGAGAGGAGAGGACCTTCCTGTGTCTGCTGTTTCTCTATGACCTTCAATTCAAAAGAATCCTTATGTCAAAGTGGCATACTTTGGGATAGCACACTCAGACTCCTCTCACACATATCTGCTAACATTAAGGAATTAGTGTAGAAATACTGGTCTTCATGATGTATAAGAATGCTTACTGGGAAAATGTCAAACTCATGGTTTCATTAAATTGTGGAAATGCAGTGCCCTTTTTCCTTTTATCATTAAGAGAAGAAGAGTATTTTAGTGGAATTTTACTGAATAGGAGCACTTAGTTTCTCAATTAGAGTGAAACAGCTGGTATGGACTGCATTTCCTTGTGACTTTGCTTACCAAAAGCATTTGGGAGCAGAAAAGAATAACATTTCAGCAGGGACTTCTCCTGGTAATGAAAATTGCAGAATAGCTTCAATGACGGTAAACATTTAAGACCCATTAAGTCATCTTTCTTATTGTGCTTAACACCATCAAATTCAATGAGGGAATCAATGGCCACAGCTGGATACAAGAAGCATTGAAATTCAAGAACTATGTCACTGCATCAGTGATAATGAGCCTAAGAAGCAGTGAGTGGGTGAAAGACATAAAGTCATCACTGAATTTTGATTGTAGCTCAGCAGTCAGATTAAAGATGACTCGATATTTTGCAAGGATGCCTTAAACATAAGATGCATATCTAGAGGAGAGAGAGAGAAAGCACAAACATTCTTGAATGTTTAAGGAGTGAGCATTTAAAAAGAAATTTATAATGTGCTTTGGGTTTGTTTTTTTTTTTATTAAGACAAGATAATACAAAACGAAGGAATCTTTTCATTTTATCAAGTAGATAAAAAACAATCTTGGGGGAAATAGTCTTCAAACTCCAGTGCTCTTATTTTTCTCTCCTCATTATTTTTGTAGATGGTAACCATGGTGATATTCAGAAACACAGTGCTGTTCCTAGCACAGCTTTTGAACTTGCATATCTGCATATTACCATCTCCCCCACAGCAGCCACACTCAGGATCCCCTTGAAATGTAGTTTGACCTTGCTCTGTTTAATCTTGTTGTCATTCTAATGAAGTCAATTTGATGCTGCTGACTTGGGGAGCCCATCAAGACATCCTTTCCTTCTCAGAACTATAGGCACAGATGCTACAGTTGGCTTTGATAGAATCTACCCTGATGAGAACCCAAAGTTGGGAAACCTCAGTCACAAATGTCATCAGCCATTGAAATCCATCAAAACGAAGAGCATTTGTAGCTTTCGGGTTCTTCCAAGATGTAAAATTACCTTTAGCATCATAGACAACCACCTTCTGCCATAAGGCCACATGATCTGTGGCCATTACAGTTGATTGGTTAGCAGTTCTCCATCAACCTCTGAAGGGCAACTGACCCCTTAGCCATTGCAGCTGACAGGCTCAGTGGGCACCTCACAACTGACTTGCTGTGATGGCTTCCTGGTTGTCATGCTACCTCTTTCTGCTCAGCCTTAGAAAACACGTGCGGCCTCAGATCTCAGGTTTTCCTCTCCTACATTTGACTCTTCCGCCTACAATCATATTCACACATGCATACACCTGAGAAGACTGAATATCTCCCATAAGAATCCTCTAATTTTAGAGTTCCAGTCTCAATCCTGACTAAACTCCTTTATTTTTTCCCTTCCCTCTTAAATTTCATTAAATTGCCTAGTCTCAAAGCCTCATCTGTTTGAAGTTACAGAACTTTTTAGTTGTAATACAAATAAGCATGCAGAAACTATGTATGTCATCTGGTGTTCCATGTATGCTACAGCCATATAGTATTCATGCAGACAGTCCTGTCCTCAACATCAAAATTCAAAACTGTTAACAAGGTTCAGGACATACTACCCTAAAATATGGTACCTTGAGATTGGATAAAGCTCCTGTGAAACAGGTCATAGGACTTTGATGTCAGGAAAGGAAGATCCTTACAACTCTAGATACAAGGACACAGAGAAGAATCTGAACAAACGAGACTTCCGTGTTTCCTCCAGTTATTACTATCAGGCCTTTCTTTTCTTATTCAAATATTATGTCCCATGGCTCGTCACTTCCTCATCAAACAGCATAGAAATATGTATAGTTTTGCTCATTTCATTGGGTCTTCAATTCCTTATGAAAGCTCCTCTATTACATAAAACTTGTATTAAGTAAGTTTGCATGCTTGCCTCCAGTTAACCTATTTGTTTTTTTGGTGGGTTGTTTTTTTTTTTTTTTTAATAGGAACCTAAGCCATGAACCTAGAATAGGTAAGAAAACATAGTTTTCATCCCCAACACTGTTGAGTAGAAAAATCTCAATGATTCAACAGGAGGCAGGGAAGAATTAAATATAATGAGTGGATGCAAGGAGAGAAAAAATAAATATTAAAAAGAATATTCACTAAATAAACATTTGGCTATTAGTTATTATTTGAATAATAAGGTAGTACCTGTAACTTGTAAGAATCACCAGGCTCCATCCTTTTAGTAATAATTTTTTAAAGCTAATCAATTTTAATTAAACTAGAGAATCTAAATAATTTGTCCACAGCAGACACCTCATTACACAGATATACCAGCATACTAATGACGCTATGCTTACCAAAGGGACCATCCACTTCTAATCTATCTGGCCTTGAAAATTCCCTTTCTTCATATTTCTGTGCCTTCTATATTTTTCTTCCCAAAATGAAACAGATTCAATGCCTGCCAAGATACTAATCATTTCTAAAGGCTAGTTTTACTTGTTCCCTTAGCTTTAGTTTGAACACATAAACTAAAATCATGAAAGACAGAGTCAAAACCCCCAAGTTTTCTAAAAAGAAAACCAATGATAATTAAAACAGAAGATTTAGGGACAAACTTTAAGAAATGTTTTGTGTCATACAAAGCAGTTCCTATAGGAAAGTTGCCTCAGATGGTTCCAGCAAGGCTAATATTATTAGGCTCTCCTGAGGAGGAACAAAGGACCATTTTAATATAGAATTACTACTGGGACTTTATTTCATATCAACTAGAAATAGACTAGAGGAAAACAGTACAAATAAATTCATTATGAGTCACATAGCAAGAGATTGTTTCTCTTATATTAGGTTTTGTTTGCTTCTGCAAATAAAATTATTGAAAAATAAGATTGAGTCAGCTTTACTGTCTTTGTCCCTTTATTTACCATATCCATATGAGCACACAGTAACTTTGTGTTTACTATTTCCAATGATTCCGGAAACAGGGTGCTCCCATAGGTAACTATTTTGCCACTAGAGGTACACAACAAAAAAGAGGGAACAAATCTCTCCTAAGCAACTTAATCAGGTCTTGCTACAACTCACAAATAGTAAGTGAAAGATAAAATGATGTTAATACCAGCTCTTATCAGTAAATTTAAGCCACAAAATATTACTAATTAGCTAATAGTCATCAATGATTATAAATGCAGGGAGGAGCCAGTTTGCCCCCAAAAAGCAAATTTAGCTTTAGTCAAATCAGGGTTTGCTCAGGATGTCTAAATCTTTCCATACCTTTCTTAATGCATATGGATAAACAATCATACTTCACAAAACCTTTCACATGAATTATTTGATTTAACCATGACAATTATCTAAGAAGATAGATGTTATTAATTTCAGTTCATAGAACAAAAAAAAATTCTCTCAGAAAAAAAAGAACAGCTGTTTAAGTCAACAAGGGAGGGAAGAATATAAATCTTCTAATTTTGAAGTTTAATGATCTTCCTTTCATACATAGCTAATAGCCATCTGCTGGTTCAATTTCTAAGACCTTCAGAACTTTGGCAATAAACCATATTAAAAGTAATTAATAACAGGATGTATTTTAATATAGTCATTCATAAGGATAATTTTATTGATATATTTATTTATAAATAAATTACATAATGATAACTATGAATATGGAAATGGCAGGACACAAGAATTAAAAAGAAACTATGATTCCTATTTCCATCAGCATATAGTATAAGTGAAGGAAGAAAATATAGAGGGCAAAAAATCTAAAAGCCAGGCAGCATATTACGTCATGTGTTATGCAATGAAACACAAATACTAAAGCAAGAGAACTAAAGAGAAATTCAATATAAATTGGAGTAATCTGAAAAAGATTTAGGAAAGATGGTTAATCTTAAAAATTAGTAAGACTTGTCGGATGGGACAAGCAGAGAGCAAACTAGATAAAATAGCATGATAAACAAGAAATAACCAGAGTTGTTCAGGGTATAGTGAGAATGACATGTGTTTTAATCAAAGGAAAAGGAATCACATATAACCATGAAATTAAACATGAATAATTCACAGGGTAGAGTAAAAATAATTAATTTTTGTTGCACTTCGCAAAAAAATTTCAAGGTAGTCAACGGGAATTGCTGCAATCTAGTGGTATGCTAGTAAACTGGTTTTCCAGGGAAGTCCTATTATTAGTATGTACTAACTTCTGTTGTGTTAATACTGCCACTGTGGCCAATTTCAAGCTACTGTAGTTTTAACCCAGGCTCCCATTGTTCCGGAATACTTAACAACCAGCTTCCTCAAGGGTAGGAACCTTCCTCCACCTTGGCCACTCACTTCCTCCTTGGCCTTTGCAAAAATTTAGGTTTTTCATATGTCTCCTCTGGTTACTCTTAGGTCATAAATATTGCATAGTGTCTTTAAGTTGCAAAACACACCTTCCTTTGCAAAATTAAAGTGAAGATGCCTATGTAATAATAAAAGCTTTAGACCTGATTTAGAGCTGGACAAGGGCAGGTACTCCTGGGTGAACTTACCTTCCCTTTCCCTCCCAGTGTTATTCCACCTCCTCCCCCTCTGATTAGAATCCAACTTTCTCAGCCCTCTGGGGCTGGTGGATAGCAAAGAATAAGAAAAGAGGGCAGCACACACTATCTTGAAGGAGACTACAACAGACCGGTGCTATAATCACAGGACATGGAAGATGGATAAAGCGAGCAGACTCTTTCCACATCAACTGAGTTTTTGAATTTCTGTCTTTATACCTCTCAACTAGACCTTTCATAACTGTGGTGATTGCCTCCCTATTCTAGTCATTTGCTACCTCCTCCCTCTAGCCTGAATAATCAAACTATAATTATCGCCTTTTTCTGCTAAAATCTGCTCACCTCCCTAAACCAGGGTTCAACCATCTTTTTCTGTAAAAGGCCAGATGATAAATATTTTAGGCTTTGGGAAACAGATGGTCTCTGAAGCAACTACTCAATTCACTACCATAGCCCAAAGCAACTATATACAATACATAAATGAATGAGCACGACTATGTTCAAATATTTACAAAAGGAGGCAATAAGATTTGGCCTGAGGGCACAGCTTGCCTACTCCTGCTTTAGACAGCTTTGGACAACATGAATTGGGATCTTGCTGGCTCACTCTCACACACAGACCATAGCAGACACTCACACATCCTGGGCCTTATAAAACAAGGAGGGAGAAATAACTTCCAAATCTTGGGCTGAATGGGCCAAACTCTTCCCATTTAGAGTTCTTAGATGTCTCGGATACCAGTCTACTTGGTCCATCAAATAGCAGGGACACTACATTATTCTTAAGAACCCTAGTTTTTGTACACAAATGGAAAGTTTAATACAAGTTTTAGAGGGAGGTGGGTAAAGGACTATCAAAATACAGAAGGTACACTTTTTCTAGAATCCTCAAAACTCCTCTGTCCATTGGAAAAGTCGTAACTCTTTTTATATCTGTCTTAAATGTTACTTAAGGTCCAGTACCGCCTTGAGGTATATTAACTATTATCACTTATATTAAACCCCAGACTTCCATTTTAGCACCCAAATATAAAAGGTCTGAGAGGAAAACAGGCATAGATCATAACAGTCCAAGTATCCCAGGCAAAGAGATTTTTAACTACATTCAGTGAGTAGCAGGTAAGTATTTAGAGCATGAGGTGATGAGTAACACAAGAAAATTACTCTTTAACAAAAACACAAACTTGGTAATGAGTTGGATGTATTGAAAATCAGGAAATATTCTGACGGCAGAGAAATTAATTAGTAGGTTCTTACAGAAAATGCAATAACCCAAACTAGAATTATATGCATGAAAATGGTGACCTAAAGAGAATATGTAAAATAGAGCAAATATCTGAAGATGACTAATTGCAGGAAATGAAAGAAGAGTGAATAATTTTTTTCCTTTCATGTTTAAATACCATAAAAATGATAGATAAATAAGCAAATCAAGCAGAAGAGAAATAGACTAATGATGAAAATAAGTAATTATCTCCAGGACAGGCATAGTTCAAGGTGATTTCAATGCACAACCCAGACTGTTAAAGAGGCAGCAAAAGACGTAATAACTAAGGCTTAGATGTGGCTATGCCAATGGAGGTTTTGAAAACCAAACAAGAAAATTATATTAACCAGATACAGGATGGTGTCACACAGCAAAAGAATACAGACTGACAAGAGAAGTAAACTTTTGGAAATGTGCCCAGGCAGAGGCTGGAGGAGGAAATAAAAATAAAAGCAAACAAATTGAGATTATTTTTTTATTAACTCAAAGCAGGATTTCTTAGGAAAAAGTAAATTATTTAATTTGGCAAAGACAGAAAAATCCTTAAAATCAATGTTTATAACATGTTTAAATATTTGATATACAATGAAAAATGAGGCATTTTCATATTGATTTATAGATGACTTCTGAGTATGAAGTCATGGTTTAAGCACTTAGGTCTCAGTCAGCTAACCTTCAGAAAACACAGTACCATTCAGATGGCAGTTCAGATTACCGCTCTAAGCCTCATATCTTTGCTTTTACTAGTGCACCTAAACACCTACATCCATTTATGTATGTATGTATATATGTATGTATTTATGTATTTACTTATGACACTGGGGATTTAACCAAGGGATTCTTTTAACACTGAGCTACACCTGTAGCCATTTCTTATTTTATTCTGAGACAGGGTCTTGCTAACTTACCCAGGCTGACATGGAACTTGCAGCCTTCCTGCCTTAGCCTCCCCAGTCATTGGGATTACATTCATGCACCATCATGCCTGGCCTGTACCTGTATCCTAAGAGTGATCAAGAAAATTAAGTGAAATAATACAAATAGAGCCAAAAGCCATGTTGGAAATGAATAAATGTAAAATATCATTATGATGATTATAAATAAACAAAATGAGAGCAACTACACTTTTGTTTCTCTACTTAATGGAATACAATATAGTTCATTGACTGCTTGTTCATGTGCCTTGTATGTGTTGTTGGTGTGTTTGTGTGCCTTTATCTTTTTCCTAAATGTGACTTAACATATGGCACACGTACATACATGGCAAAGTGATCCATTATATGGTAGCTATATAAATATATAGCACAATGATCCTAATGGAAACATATTGCTAGAATTTTCTCCAGAAAATTTACTAACTCTTGTGCATGATTAAGATTAAAGAGTATATATTGTTGCAAACAAGTGGGAAAATATGTCACAATTTCTTTTTATGCATTGCTCTGGTATCATTTCAAATTGACTCTTCATTTTGTAGTTATGATAATCTCAATTTCCTAGACAAGTGTATGCTCCACAGAAAAACATATGTTTAACAAAAAGATAACTTCCAACTAAAGGAGTCATTTACTTTTATCCTTCAAGATTTTTTCTTTGCATGTATATTCATGTGTCTTAATACTTACATATGAAAAAAAAGAATCTATCTATACTTATATACTTTGTTAAACACATGAGTTCATATTATACTTCTGTTCAGCATCTTGCTTCCTTTCCCCTTATGGTCTCTACCCAAAATAGTAAAGAGTAGCCCTTTTAAAATGCAAACCAAATTGGTCACATCTTTGCTCACAACCCTGCAGAGATTCCTAATTTGTTCAGGATAAAACTCATAGTTCTTGCACTAGACCACAGCACTATATGTGACCAGAGGTCCTCACATTATAGTCCCCATCTCCCAATACTCAGCCTTTTGATCACTTCATTTGACCACACCAGGCTCTGTGCTGCTCCTAGAACTGTCCAGGAATACTCCTGCCTCAGAATGCTTGCACTGCCTACTGCATTTGCTGGAAGGATTCTCCATGCCCTTCTCATCTCCAAACCCTTTGCTCCTTCAAGTCTTCGCCATAACATCTCTATCTCAATGAGACTGACTCTTGCCACCATCTTTAAAATTGTAAACCTACCCCAGTGGCATGGAATTCTTGACCCAATGTGCACTGCTCAAATTTCTTTCTCCAGAAGTCTTATCATCTTGTTACATGGTATAAAAATCTTGTTTATAAAGCACATTTTTATTTTATATCATAAATTTCATGCGGCACAAACCACTTAATATACCCCAAGAACTAATTTTGTGGTTCCAATATTTTAATACATTTTAATTAATATTTGTTTGAAATGTTAAAATATTTTAATAAATTGTCATCCTAACTTTTTTTTACGTTTCTTTCCCAAACAAGAAGATGAATATACAAAATAAGACCATAATAGTATTGAGTGATGAGAGCTTTCAATGAAGGATATGAAAATCAAATGTCATAAATAAAAAGAAAAATCATTAACAAATTTAATCATAATATAAGTTATCTATCTAAAACCAAGAGACAAATGATTAACAGAGAAAAAATATTCATGAGTATGAAAGAGGAGGCTATTCTTCCTCAATTAAAAATAGTTTCTGTAAGTCAACAAGGAAAAAAAAAAGCCACACAGAAAAACTCTTTTGTCAAAAAAGAGTTATTTCACAGATGAAGCAACACAAATGATAACAAAATTATAATGAACCAATCACCATTAGATAAATGCAGAGGAAGCAAAACAATATTATTTTTCTTCTGCCACAATGACAACATCTGGATAATGTATTAGTCTGGATAGTGTATTAGTCTTTTTGCAAAGTTCTACTTATTTACTTTGGTCCTTGTGGTGTTTTGCTTGTTGTTCATTTTTTGCTTTGTTGGTTTGTTCATCTCCAAATGCTAAGGAAACATTCAGACCTTCCGTTTCCTGCTCTCCACCCTGCCTACGGACATAGATGCCATCATCCATCCATCCCATTCTCAGAGCTAAGGAGAAAGGGAGGAGTGGTCCTGGCACTCACAGCAATCTCCCGGGTTGTCTTCCAGCCTGTTGTTCTTGGACTGGGGTATCCCATGTTTCTACTCCCATTGCCAGGTTCTCTCACAGACTGGCCATATAAGGTAGATCAACATTACACAACACTCCAAAACTCCCTGCAACACAGGCCACAAAGTTCTCCCTGACCATATCTCCCCTGACCCTTTCCCATATGCCACTTCCTCCCTATTTTTCTTCTGGGTTGTAAGATACAGTAGGGAGTTTGGGTTAAAGAATATCATTCATTTTATACAATTATGAAAGCTTAGTTTCCTGTTTACTACATTTTCTGACTCTCTAACTCATGAAATAGGGGTGAATCAAATGATATAACATATACTAGCTACCCAATTCCATCAGCTTTGGAAGTAAATCAAAATTATCACATATTTTCTCAAACTTGTAAGTTCTGCTTTTTAGACATATTAGAATTTTTTACCTACAATTCCAAAGGGAAGTTATGAGAGATTGTTAAAAAAAAAATAAACCGATCATATTATCAGGGTCTTTGAGCATGAATTTCTTGAATCTAGTGCTGATTTTATATATTCTCTCCTTTCATCATCACATCTCATTTTTTATCACACCTTATCTTTATCAGTGGCATCTGAAAAGAGGAAATAGTGGAGAAGGTTACAACTTAAAACAGAGGGAAGGTAATAATCTGAACTAACCTACAATTTTCAGTTGTAAAATCAGAAGCCATAAATCAGAGTTTTTAGACTGTGTCAAGTTTTACTAAGATTTTCAAAGTCAGCAATCAAGAGGCTCAGATAAAGAGGTCTGGGACATTTCATGCAACACCTCTTTACCTCTATCCCTACTTCTGCGTTGGAAAAGGTGCCCCTCGTCAATAATAGCTGAGGCACAAAAGTGAGGTTTTGCAGGTTATTACTCAGGCAGGAGAGAGTTGTGAAGTTATGAAGCATCTTCATTTTATAGCCTTCAAGTGTTTTGTGGTTGATGAGAGAATCCTGACTCATAAATCCATAGACCCAGGGTTTATTTACTATCAGCAATTCTTTACCCAAGAATACTCTGCTAAAATCATCCAGCGGAAGACACAAAGCCTATTTCTCCCAACAAATGGCATTTATCTCTAGGAATGTTCTTAACAAGGACATTAGACTGGGTCACCAGTCTCCTCTGTTTCCCCCAGCCAGGATAGAGAGGTGTTAACCCCCAGTGAAGCAAGCAAATGGCTCACTGGAAGTTTGATATCTTCCTCTCTCCACACAGCCACATTTCTTTGTCTTTACATGAATCAATTTTAAGATGCACTCTCTGTTTCAACATTTTCTGAAAGAGCAACGTTCTTCTTTTAGCACCATACCTGGTCTATATTATGAAGCCACTGTGGAGGCTACAGAGATACACTGTTTCCAGAAATGAAATATTAGCAATAAACAAACAAAACAAGGTGATGTGAGGGCTCGAGATAGCAAAAGAATTCCTATAGAAAAAAGACATAATTCTAACCAGAACAAAAAAAATCAAAAAGGCTACCTGGATTTTATATTTTCTCATATATTATCATCATATTCTGGGAATCTATTAAAAATCCACTTCACAGGTGATTTCTTTTCATTCATTCTCCCTGGAACAAAATCTACAAAATAGGGGGAGGGCATCAAAATAATCCAAGATGGGCATGTTAAAGACTGTGGGATATAGTATTGGGGAAGAATGAGTTAGTACAAAAAAAAAAAAAAACCACAAATAAAAAGGCAGTAGAAAAATTATATTCAGTAGTTCAAGAAATTCCTACCAGAGGAGAAAAAAATTTTCTAAAGAACATGTACACTGCAGAGACAACCAAGTTGTTGCCTCATAAGTATCAGTAGGTAATTCATAAGGAACTGTACACTATTATAAAAATTTTAAATAATCAGAGACTTTTCCCCTCATTTCCCATTTCTCATTTAACTCTTTAAATGAGCTACTTCATTTTAAACATTTTTAAACAAAAATAACTTTTTTCATGATAAATCCCATGAAATTAAAAATTATGTTATCATAATTCTTTTCCTAACACATTCTGTAAGCCCTCAACACATTCCATAAGCCCTTATCCCTACCATAAAGGTTTCTATAGGGCCATATGTTTCAAACATAATTGTAAAAAACTGAAATTGAACACAAACAGCAAAATGAAAGGAAAAAAAGGGGCACTTTTTAATACACTTCCAACAATAGTGATGATAACCATATGTACAAGCTATGCATTTTCTTTAAAAACATTAAAGAAACTACAAAGATATAAGCTGGGATCTATTGGATTTTAAGGAAACACAAAGCTTTACTTAGGTAAGAGAACTGATAAAGGAGGGAATAATTATTGAGCTACAGGTGAAAAAGCATTAGAAAAAAAAAAGAAAAGAAAATCCGAAAAGTACAAGCTTTACAGGAAAGAAAGGGGACACACAAAATAATATTGCAGCATTTTCTGAAGAAAAACTATTCTTAACAAAGAGGATGAAGTTTGACAAGTAAATTCTGGAAAATGTCTTAAACTATTGTTTATTATTTCCATATGGAAGAAATCTTAGCAAGATTTAATAGAATGCTTGCAACTACAAAACAGTATTTCCTCATGCCAGGTGCAGTGGTGCATGCCTATAACCCTCTAGACTCAAGAAGCTGAGACGGGAGGATTGCAAAGTCAAGGCCAGCTTAGGAAATTAGCAAGATTCTGTCTCAAAATAAAAAATAAATAAATAGATAGATAGATAAATAGATGATAGATAGATAGATAGATAGATAAATAAATAAATAAGATTTGAGGATGTAGCTCAGCGGTAAAGTACCCAGGATTCAATTCCCAGTAAAACTAAACAAATGATCAAAAACCAAAAACAAACACAACAAGCATTTCCTTTACAGAAGATTTTTGACCAAAAGTCTCTTACTTTGGTTTTCTGGTGTTTAGTGAGATAGCTGTTTATAATTTCTTAATATTTTGGGTTTAAAAAAAATGGCTTCTAGTGGAATATTTGAAATACAGAAATGTGCATTTTTTTAACTTGCAATGTTAACAATAGCACATCATGCTTTCTATATCTGATATGTATCTGATGAAAATGAAAGAATTATTTCCCTCTTTATGCCCCCACCATTCCTTTCTCATTTGTCTGTTTATATCCCTTATTCACTTCTTCATGAATTATTTGTATTTATCTTATTATTTCATAAACTATTTCTGCATAATAAGTTCAAAGACCTTTCTTCACAGTTGCTGATTTTCCAGCCTTATATTTTAAAACAAAATTATAGCCTTATATTTTAAAACACTAATTAATTAACATAAAGCAGGGAAGCAGAAAAATTACCTTTAGTAGTTAGGATAGGATGAGGTATACTTTCAGTACATTTAAAATTAACTTTATATTTAATTGAAATATCTGTTTGTTAAGTACAGTTGTTTTCCACCTTTTTTTAAAAAAAAAAAATTCAATTGTTCTTATGATTCTTCTTGTGAAAGTGAAGTCTCCAGGAGTCTAATCGAAGGTATTGACTTTCACTTTTTCTTTTCTTTTTTTTTTTCCACCTCCAGGGGTACTCTATCCTTGAACTATAACCACAGCCCAAAGGTAATCATTTTCTGTTGAGGTCCTAAAATTATGTTTCATAAAAGGTGAGCCTCACTCATCTATAACCTCCTATAAGTGGGCCTCTCTCCTATAACCTTCTTAAACCTAGCACCTCATCTCTTTAATTAGTAAGATCCACAGACCAAAGAGATTCATATGTCCAAAAAAGCTTATAAAGAGCAATTGGAGGGCCTGGGGATGTGGCTCAAGTGGTAGCGCACTTGCCTGGCATGCATGAGGCCGGGGTTGGATCCTCAGCACCACATACAAACAAAGATGTTGTGTCAGCCGAAAACTAAAAAATAAGTATTAAAAAAAAATTTTCTCTCTCTTGCTCTCCTTCTCTCTCTCTCTCACTCTCTCTTTTAAAAAAAAAGAGCAATTGGAAATTTTACATAAACATTTATAATTTAAAACTGGTCTTTATATTTTTCTATCCTCAAAAAAATTCACCCTTAATTAAATGCATTAGTGAAGTTCCTCTAAGATTTTCAAGTGGGCTTCTATTCAACAGTATGCAAGGGTAAATAAAAAAGAATTAGGTCAAAGCTTTTGCTTTTAATAAAGAGATATAGTCAATAGTGAATCCATGACTGCTAATTGCCTTCCAAGCATCCATTTTTTCCTTTTCTCACAAATTAAGAAAATTCCCATTTAGAATTGGGCACACTATTAAAAGACTGCATTTCTTGGCCTATGATGAAGCTAGGGATGGTTATTGACTACCTCATAGACAGCTGTAACCGAGCAGGGATCCAATTCAGCCTGAAATCTGACTGCCACCTTAGGACTTCCCTATAATGGATAGCTACATAGCTCCAGAAATGTCTTCATGTTGTTTCAGGCCAAGGAGTGTCATCTGTGCAAAGAGTGCTGTCTGTCTGGTCAGATCTTTATCCTTTGCCTAGACCTTTATTAATATTACCAACATTTTTACATAATGCCATACTAGTGACTGTTGTATTCTGCTACCTTTCCTATCCTCTACTATCCCCCCCCATCTTCTCTTTCTATCCCATCTACTGTAATTCATTTCTCTCCTTATTTTTTCTTCCAATTCCCCTCACAACCTCTTTTATGTAGTTTTTTATAACAATGAGGGTCTCTTTCCATTTCCATGCAATTCCCCTTTTCTCTCTCTTTCCCTCCCTTGAAACTAATGTTTGAAATATGATATGTCAAGAGCTTTGTAAGGTTTTGAACAACCAATAAAAAAAAAAATATTACCAACAGATTGTCTTATCATACCTAGCCATCTTTGATCATGAGTGTCATTAAAAGAAAAGTAGCATTTTTTTTTACTTTAAAATATTTTATTTTTAACTGACAAATCATTGTGTCTATCTATACAAATTAACAAATCATTGCATCTATTTTAATTCAATTAAAATAGATTTATTTAATTGAATTAAAATGATTTATTTAATCATTGTATCTGACAAATGATTGTATCTGTGGGGTGTTGTATGGCCTTTTGACATATGTCTGCATTGTGGCATTACTGATTAACATTCATCACCTCACCAGAATATTTTGTGTATGTGGTAAAAACATTTAATTCCTTTTTATTTTAATCAACATATTATTTATACTTATTTAGTGAGTACAGTATTATAATTCAATAGATATATGAAGTGTGCAATAAACAATCAGGGTAATTAGAATTTCTATTACCCTCAAATATTATCATTTCTATTTGATAGGAAGCATTAAACTCTTTCTCTCTAGTTATTCTGAAATGCCTAAAAAATGACAAATGCTGAAAGAGGGATTCTTATATACTGTTAGTAGGAATGTAAATTAGGGCAACTGTTATGGAAAACAGCACTACCACAGGATCCAGTAGTCCCACCTCTGGGTAAATATACAAAGAAATTGAAATTACTATATGAAAGAGATGCCTACATATCTGGGTTTACTGGAGTAATATACACAATATAGTGAATAGCCAAGCTAAGGATGATGGATGAATAAATTTTAGAAATGTGTTATACATACACTACAGATTATTATTCAGTCACAGGAAAGTAGTCTTAAAAGGTAACAGCCTGGTTTATGCCAACAAAGTGTACATGTATGCTGATGTCTGTGCATGTGTTACTATACTTGTAAACAGAAGGGAAAGATGTCATTCTCAAGAATGCAATGTCTGATGGAATCAGCAACATTAATTATTACTGATGTGATTCTTCAAGCTGTATACAGGGTAAAAATGGGAGTTCATAACCCACTTGAATCAAAATGTGAAATATGATATATCAAGAACTATGTAATGTTTTGAACAACCAACAATAAAAAAATTTTTTTTAAAAAAGAAATAATAGCTAAACTACTATTCTTAGGAATTATGCTTTGAATATATGCCAAAAATACACGGAACGTGGTTATTTTTTTAAGGGACACAATACCTTTATTTATTTATTTTTTACATGGTGCTGAGGATTGAACCCAGTGCCCCATACATACTAGGTGAATGCTTCACCACTAAGCCACAGCTAGGCCCCATGGAATACTGTTATTCTTAATTAAATTGCACAACTGACATGTGTGATTGATTACAAATACTTCCTTTCATCAGAACTTTGTCAAAGCATATACTTAGGTAGTACTTGAGGAAATGTCACTGTAATGCTAGTACTATTCATCAAAAAGGAAATCATTTCTACCATGAAGAAAATTAGGACTATCATACATAAAACCAATTTATTTATACATTGTAATGTATTCCGCTGAGTGGAATGTGATTCTTAACATGCCCTGGAACTTTAGAGAAAGTGAAATCTTTGTGGAATTACCTTTATTTTACTTAACAGCTTTTGAGAATGAAGAATTCAGAATCATATATTTTAATTTATCAAGTTTGACTTTATCTATTTAAAAAGAGGCACATTTAGTCTTCGATTACCTAATCTCAAAAAAAAAAAAATCACATCCCCTCTCAATCATCTAATCTCAAGTTTAGCTTAGATGTCAGTTTGCTTTGCTTCCTCCAAACTCAGCATGCTCTTTTTCCAGTTCATTGAAGCATTTAACAAGGCAGTCTTATATTAGATAAGGAGGTAAAACCCCATTTTTTGGTTAACCCAAATAAACTATTTTAAATCACCATCACAGAAATAGTCATTATTGCCAGGAGGGTTCATTGCAACACGTTGGTTTTTATCAGTTATTGGTAAGAATAGCAAAGTTTTATATAAGGCACTAAGACAAAGAATGAAATTATGAAAAGTTTTTTAAAAAGCAATTCCTTCAGTTTTTTTTTTTTTGGTATTACAGTCTTTGGTAGCAGTTGCAATGATGAAATTCAAAACACATTATCTGAATAAAACAGATGCATGATGAATCATTCTAGTAATTTCCTTTTATGCTTTGCCAATGGGCCTTTCTTGTGGATTGATCTTCCTTTCTGTGGTTGCTCACAGTAATTCATGCTTAATTAAAGTATAACTTTAAGCTGCACTGCATTAACATACTGTGATCATTTATCACCCTTCTGTAATAAAATGCAAAATGGCTAAAAATATTTCCCAAACACTGTACCAAAAATCATTATGCTATCCATAAACATCTTGAAGAAAGTCCTTATTAAGGGCCACATAGTACCTTGAGAGAAGCTGATGAGAGTAGGAGAAAAGTAGTAATCATGTTTAACCCTAAGAGGAGTGTCTCTTTCCCAGCTGAGAATCCTTGGTTGGCTTATGTGAAAATGATTCTACAGTACTACATATCAGAGTTGTAAAAGATAAGAAATTACTCTGAAAAGATAAAGAGGTAGCAAAAGTATGTATTTAAAAAAAAAAAAAACTCCAGATTAAACACAAACCACAAAACATCCAAGATATGCAGACCCAGATTTCACCAGACTATGTTAAACTTATATCAATTTACATAATTAAATTAAAATCATCCTCTTAAAAGAATACTTAAAGCACACAACCATGACTAATTCTTTCCTTTGGCAAAATAAAAAGAAGAATGTTCCCAGATATATGATAAACCCAATTTGGTATATTAGGCACAGGAAAAGGGATTTTAACCAGAGAGCATGGCTTCATGTATGCCCTTCAAAACCCGGGAACTGCCTGAGCTTGTGAGATAAATATTGTTCAAATGTGGAGAGAAAAACCACAATATTTTAATCAGATTCTCCAAATAAGTCTATGCCTCATCTTAACAAAAATCAAAGACCATTGTTTCAAATAAAAGTACATATAAAGAATAAATACCCCATAACCTGTTAAATAATGTGAAATAGCTAAAGTATTAAGAAATTCCTAAATAAATAAATTAGATAAGGACTCAGTTTTGTTATGTAGTAAGTTTAACATATTTTTTAAAACCCATTGTCATTTAGGAGAACAGAAAGGGGTGGGTTTTTACATTATAGAAAATATTCGAGGTCTGACCATGACCAAGCATGTAACTAAAATTTTTATTGGTTTTGGAGTGGGATTTTGCAATAATCCTATTTTGAAAAATCAACAAGTCCTATTTTGAAAAATCAGCAAAACAGCAACCCAAATTATATTTGCCATATACAGCTGGTACTAGAAGCCTTTCCAGGTTGGTTATCCCTCTCTGGTGCTTGATTTCTCATGGGGCAATAATGCTAGAGATCAGCAATAGAATGGGGAGAATGTGAACTCCCCATTCAAGTTCTGATGGCATAAGCAATGGAGGATCCAGTTTGTACAGTAACTGAACACCAGCCCTGAAGGCCAAGAGGGATGAGTTCAAATCTTCTTGCCTATCTAACATACATGTGACTGATATAATGTGGGTTGAAGCATGTAGTATGTATACCAACATACATTATCTCCCAGGGTTTACGTGAAGATTGCATGAGACAAGGCACATAAAAACCTGATACAAAATAAACAATGCCAATCTCCTTCCCAGACTGAAATCAGAATTTAAGGAATTTCCAGTAATTCAGTGTCTGATGATACCCAAAAGTCCTGTATGTTCCACAACAGTCTTCGTAAGTATCCCAATATCAGAGATGATTCTGCAGTAACATATTTTTACCTCTCTCAAACGTTGATGCTAATGATCCTTTTAGACTCCCTAGCTTCTTAAGGATCTTGGAACCCCTAAAGATCCTAAGGTGTTGGCTAGGGATTGCCTTGTTCTTATACTTCAGCCAAGCTGTAATGGTTCGCTAAGGCTTATTTCTGCTCTGAGGCCCACACCAAAAGGAAGAAATGTAATACTGGTGCAATAAAAACATTTCTAAGGTGGTATAATGAAATAAAGGAAGAGGCAATGCAGGGAACCCAATTTTAATATCTCTATATGGATGAAACTAGCTCAGTGGATTTCGCTTTCCCCGGAATCTAATCAGAATCAGTTCATTTGGGGTTTACAGAATATTTATATTATATAATATAAATTTTAAATACAAAATTTATAGCTACTGGTAATTTTATATTTTTCTAAACAAAATCTAATTGAATATGAAAAGCTCTTTAAACTTGTTTTCACTGGCTTTTCTCCATGTTTTTAACAAATAAAGAGATTTTATGTTAGCAGTTATAAATGGAAGCACATCATTGACCACAAAAGAGTAATATTGCCATATTATTTAAACAGTATATTTTTCATCTCTTTTTCTCAGTGATGGCAAATTAAAATACAATCCACACTTATTATTTATCTAGAGTATCACAAAAATAATGAGTTTATGGATACTTTGTTATTATTCATATAACCATTGGTTTGTACATGTTTTTCTACTGAAAAAAAAATTCCAAGTCTCAAGTAAGATCTAGGCAAGATTAAACAGATTTTAAATACTTTGTCAAACATAATCTTTGTAGTCCCTGACATTTGGCAGCATGAATAATACAGATACATATTACAAGTGAAAAAACTAATAACTTGAGAAAATTTCTAAGAAGAATATTTTATTTAAAACAAAGGCAGTTATAAGAATGTACACGGAAAAGGACATTGAACATAGAGTTCAAGTTGTGGCCAAGAAAAGCCTGAGAATATAATGTACATTAAACAATGAGATTTCATGTTATAAGCAGACGAAGTGTGCAGAAATCTATGGAGGGATGGGGAAACTTCCAAGAATTGTTTCCAACACTCCAAGCTCACTTCCTATTTTTGTTTGTTTGTTTTTCGTGGTGCTGGGGATTGAACCCAGGGCCTTGTGCATGCAAGGCAAGCACTCTACCAACTGAGCTATATCCCCAACCCTCACTTCCTGTTTTTGGATTAAGTGTTTCTGGCTGGCATTGCAGCAGCCATCTTGACAAATTACCCATAAAAAGGTTGTTGAAGACAACAGCCTTGAGGATTAAAAATTGTCTTTATTCCTGATTTGCGTAAGATCATCCAGGTTTTCCTGGGGTAGACTTGAGTACTTGATCAGAGTCGTTCTTTCTTACATAATGTATATGATTAATAACTGCACTCAAATAAGCAAAGATGGGTTTGATGGTTCTCTACATTCTATTTCCTGCTTCTAGCATGTCCATATCTAGGAGCATTTAACTTGTGCAACAGAGCTCTAGTTTTAACATATGGTTTAATTTAAAAAAAAAAAAAAGTACAATAACAAAAAAACAAACAAAAACTAGCAATGACCTGTCTCCATTTGTGACCCTTTCCAAATGAAATGTTATGAAAACCTTCTTACAAAAATGTGATCAAAGATAAACCAAAACAGACTGGACAGCAGTAGCTAGGGACAGACTGAGGGGCAGTGAAGAACTATTTGATGCTGTGTCTACTCTGGCAACATGTTGCACCAGCCAGATGTCTTGGTTCCACTGCCAAAGACTGTGAGCCCACAGCTATCACATCACTAGCCAGAGGGATCAGTGAGAAACATAGGAAATGACAGGTTAGGGATCATGAAACCTATGAGGGAAATGGAAGCTGAGCAGTTCTACCTGAGAACAAATCAAGAGAAGTCAACACCTGTCCTACAGTAGTTTCATCATTTATTTTATGGAGCAAATCCTCAATTATTCATGCAACTTATCTCTTAAAGTCTTTTATTTTGCAAAGAACCATTTTGCCAACAACTATCTCTAAAGTTTGTGTTTAATAAAAATATTAAGTATCAAATTCCCATTTCTCAAAAAAAGGTGCTAATGAACAGGTGACTTTTCAAAATGTGTCTTAATGGGGGAATCATAGTAATATGCCTATGTAAAAAGCAGAAAACACAAATCTGCTGAGAAAGATTCAGAAACTTCTTAAAAGTTAACTGTTAGCATAAGAAACGTGTACCTGAACACCATGATTTAAGATGAGAAACTACAAAATGGATGTTTACAAATAACTCTGTAAAGGGTGATTTTGAATTTACAAGTGCCTGACTATTCTAGATTCAGTTTGTACATTATTGTATTAAAGTTTTCTTATACACATAGAAGCATTATTAATTTATTGCCTCCATTTTGCAAATGATCTTCACAATTAAATAATCTATTTAATCAATAGGAACATAGAAATGAAAATAGAAAATCAGCTAAATTTAATTCCCGGAATAATTTCAATTTTAAAATCTAATTTATATATTCAAAACAAAGCTTTTAGAAGCTCATTCTGTTGAAACTGAAATGGATAAAATTATAGTGAATACTATTGTAAATCTAGTTAAGTATCATTATTGATAAAAATTATTTACCTTTATGATAATGTGAATTTAATTTTTACTGTAGAACAGCCTTGAAAATTAAAAAAGTGTTCTTAATAAATGCATTTGAAAGTGACTAAAGTGAATTACAGTTAATAATGGCATCCAAACTACTTGTTAGTCAGTCTCAATATTGTTCTCATCAGAAAAGAGATGTAGTTGTAAAAATTTATATGTCTATATATATATATATGTGTATTTATTTGTAAACAAGTTCTCTAGATTGTTAATGTACATGATTAAAAACATTTTAAAATGTTTATTCTAAGTTCTCAATAAGTGGAGCACCAAAAAGTATTGGCTTGAGGAGCTGGGTTGTGGCTCAGAAGTAGAGCACTTACCTAGCACATGCAAGGCCCTGAGGTCGATCCTCAACACCACATAAAAATAAACAAATAAAATAAAGGTATTGGGTCCAACTACAACTAATATATATATATATATATATACACACACACACACATATATAAACTATTTACTTTATCTCATGCTCATATATATACATATGTGTATGTGTGTGTTTATATATACATATATATATATTGGCTTGGGTTAAAGTACAACTAATATATATATATATATATATATATATATATTTGTGTGTACATACATATAAATACATATATAAATATAAAATATTTACTTTATCTCATGCTCATATGTGTGTGTGTGTGTGTGTGTGTGTGTTTTGGCTGAAGCTTTGGAACAACTGCAATTACTGAGAATAAGCTGGAATAAAAAAATAAAGAAGAGCAAGAAAATAACTGATAAATCAAATGAGAGACCAAACAGATTTCAAGAATTAATTATTAAATTTATTAATAAATTTTTAATTATTTAAAAAAAATTAATTATTTTTTTGTTGTTTAATACTAGTTTGACTAATAGGAAGAATTTTTAATTGAGCTTTTAGTTTTCATTAGGTAATTTTACACTCTATAGGAGATTTAAATAAAATTGAGATGACCTACAATTGAAATTTGGTAAACATTCTAAAAGATCAAACTTACTTTAGAATTTTTATTTGATAAAATCATTTATCCAAGAAAATTACTCTAAATCAAAACACAAAGACGTTATTTGTGAAAATATTTGAGGTAAAATTATTACACTTATACTGGGGATTGAACTCTGGAGGGTTCTACCTCTGAGCTATGTCCCCTGATCCTCCTCTTTTAAAGTTTATTTTAAGACAAGGTCTTCCTAAGTTGCTCCTAGGCTAGTCTCATACTTAGAATCTTCCTGCCTCAGCCTCCCAAGTAGCTGAAATCACAGGAAAGTGCCACTGTATCTAGCTGAAGTATTTATTATTTTACAGTATGAAAATATTAGAATAACATCTTCCAATTACTAAAATTTTCTCTTGTGCTATGGGAAAATTAGCATTTTAGAGAGAGGATATTGACAATTCAAAATATTAATGTTTATAAAGAATGTCAATTGAAGGAGTACTAATTTTTAATATAATAACTATATAATAAAATAAGCCTTAAGAATCAGTTCTTTGAATCCTGCCTTTACTCATTTTCATAGGTACATACCAGATCATATTTTGTCACAGGGTTTGCAATAAAAATATTATTTCAAACATTCTATACCAAATAGATATCAATGCTACTAATGAGATTTTTAAAATAATTACTGTATTAGTGTTTCTATAATTTCTTTGTCATTTTTATAATTACATATAATATGTGCAGATTTATAATAAATGTACACCTATTGTATATGCATATAGAAAATGTTTTTATTTCTAGGGTGCATAAAAATAATGCTTGGAGACCAATAGAAGAAATGTATAGCTTCTCTTCTGAGACAGCCTATTGGAATAGAAGAAAATGGCTGTGAAGGGATGATTTGGTCTATTAAGAAATGTTCAATCATTTCTGAAACACTGCCCAGTTCACTGGACATGGATGAAATACAGACATCCACAGCAGATGGCTGCTGTGTTTTCACTCCAAAAAGAAGCCCAGGAGTAGCCATTGCATGTTGAATACAGACTGGTTTCTGGCAAGCAGAGACGTTTTAGTCTCTGGGAGAACTGAGGCCCAGGGACACACTTCATGTCAGTCAGTGGCTGTACTAGACTTAGGCCACCTAACTCCTATCCTCCTTTTCTCTTCACTATGCTGGATGGTTTGTTTAAGGTTGGCTGTATGTAGAAGAGTACTGATTAGTAATAAAGGTACAACTCATGTCATGATAATGAATCTCCTTTCTGCTGGATTTGTTCCTAAATGTTAAAAATTCTTGGCAGTAGGTTAATAGGAGTCAGGAGGTTCATCACTCCTTAATAAATTATTGTCCTTACTTTTTTTAAAAAAAATTTTAGTTGTTGATAAACATTTATTATATTTTATTTATACGTGGTGCTGAGGATAGAACCCAGTTCCTCACACGTGCTAGGCAAGTGCTCTACCACTGAGCTACAACCCCAGCCATGTCCTTACTTTTTAAGAAGCATATGAAACTGCTACAGATTCAAAAAATGGGAAGTTTCTTACTTTTTCACATACTTTATAAATCAAAGTGTCCTGAATTGAGCATACTCTTTATTTTCTGAATCCTGAAGACCTGGGAAAATGGATGCATGCAAGAAGTTACAAACTGTCAAATCAATAAACTAATTATTGACATAAACCTGCTCAATAATCCATGGGGACTTAGGGTACAAAGTCTCCAGTAAGTGGAATAAAATAATACAGAGAATTACTCTAAAATGTTGGTGAAACCCTGCATAAACCCATAATGAGAAAAGTTATCCCACTTTTTTTCCTCTTTATTGTGTATAGACCCTTACGTGGTGTCTGGGCATTACAAGTTGAAAAGGCTTTGCTACCCAGTTCCATTACCATTTCCTCTATTCAAAATCTCAACATTAAAATTTTTATTGTTTTGAGAAGAGCTTGGCACAAAAGAGGGGTCTATTTTAGAGCCATTTCAGAAAGAAAATATTTACTGTCCAAGTGAGTGGGCACTGCAGTGGGCCAGGCTGGCATGTGGTGGGCAATGCAGGGAACTGAAAATACACCAAGAAATGCAGCCATAAAAACATCAGATATTTTGTTTTCCTATTTTAATTATCATGTGCAAAAGAGATAGGATATAAATAAGCAGTGAACTCTGATTCATCACATTTTAATATATTTGTTTTTGTAGTGCAGCTTGGCCAAAGAACTCAGGCTTATCACAGGAATTTCTGTCTCATAGTCAACTGTCTATGATTAAAGAGGTTTCATGGAAAAACAAAAATTATTAATTGGTTATATCCTTGGGAATTTACATGGATGGTGTTTTCTGAAAACACACTTTATGCACCCTTTCTACACCATCCCCATCTCAGGAACATTTAACTTTTATTATGTGGCCAATGAATAAGGTAGACATGGATGACGCCACTTCACGCTAGGAATACAAGGCTTATGTAGGATAAACAAACATGCATTAACTCTCAATCACTTCTGAGCTGTGATTAAGTAAATGAAATAAACAAAACTTAAAAAGCTATAGCCTTCCCAGAAATACCAACAAAATTGAAGATGACAGCACTTTGACATGGAATAAAACAGCAGGCTTCAATTTTAGAACACTAGTTATTTTTTTCTGTACCTAAGACACTTTCATAAACAAAAAGGAACATCTTTATATTCTTAAAACCACCTATCTCAGTCAAAATATTTTGAAAGCTAAATCTTATAATGAAGCCTCATTAGCTTAGGCTTCAATAAGCCAAGAGTGCTTTAGAAGCATTGAGTCAGATCTAATAGAACTCACGCTCTACTGTTATTCTCTGAAAAAATATATCCCCAATGGTGGAACAATGGGTTCAAGAAGGATAGCTTCAATACATAAAATGCAAATTAAAACCATTCTGCACTTGTAAAGTGTCCTGGAACACATGGTTGCATGAGTCATGTATACAACTTGCCAATTCTAATAGAATTCCTTCTTAAATCTATACTGATGCTCTTCTTCACTCCTCAAACTTTTCCCTTTGGAGAAGAGTGAGATTATGTTGTCCTGACCCATTAATTCTACCACTACCCGCTCACATGCAATGTATACAGAGCCCTATACATGTTTAAGCCACTATGTTGGTTACTGGTTTCTGTGAAAATAAACAAAAAGTATATTTAATACAATGATGCTGCAATTTAGTAAGGGAGAGAAGTACATAAACCATTAAATTATAAATAAAAATATCTAAATACTTGAGAGGTAGAAGCACACAGAGTAAAGAGTGTAATGAATATTTCAAAAAAAAATGGTAGAAGGAATATGGAGATATATCTCTCTATCTGTATACATATATTACATATATAATAATATATATTATATATACAAATAGAGATATATAGATAATATGGAGGTTTATAGATAATTGATATAAAGATACAGGTATGGATATAGAGGCTTATAGATAAACATAATGATTGAGACATATCGTGCCTTTGCACCTTATCTTGAAATGATTGATGCCAAACCATATTTTGAAACAAGAAGTTATTCTATCTCACCTCTATCTCCAAGGAGTCTATACCCTATGGAAGAAGACTAACATAAAAACTATTTCATCTTACCTTCCTTTTCCCTGGTTCTTTTTTTCTTTTTTTTCAACACAAACAGCCATCAACATTTGTTTCACTTTATTTCATGCTATATGAGCTGGAAAGATGAATAATGCCACAGTCAAGAAGCACAGAGGCAGTGTTAAGTCACTCCCAACGGAGGCACAGTTCTTCTGTTAATAAAAACATTCTGTAAAAATTGTGCCTTCTTGCCACTGCTTGAAAAGAACACCAGAAATTTCAAAACAAAATGCCAGAGGAGTTTAGCTCACCGTGAAGATTACTTCCATGTAAATATCCTTCTTTTTAATAAAGGTTTTTAACCCAGACCAGAGCAACAACAAAGAGCATAATATAAGCCTAGACTTAAAAATCTTTAGAAACTTTTCTTGTTATTTTTGAAAAAAAAAGTTTCAAGATGAACTCATCTTTCTAAAGAGCATTTTGGATATTATACAGCTTACTTTATGTGGTTCACAAACTAAATTTAGATAATTATACTCAACTCTGAATTTAAGTTTTACAAGAATCTTTTTTTTTTTTCCTCTCATGGTGAGATTCTTTTGAAAACCTCAAAAGAACTGATGCTTCAGTTTAGTAAGGGAAAGAAATAGATAAACCATTTTTGAGACTCAAAAGCTGAACCTCATTTTAATCCCTTTGAATTCTTAAGAATAAAAGCTATTCAAATAATTTGAAGACTTCTATCAAGAATCCTGGCACTTTTCCTGCAGATAAAAAGGGCATTCCTTTCTTCCCACATTCCAAACAGTGAAGGCAATGCAACTGTTTCCTAAACATAGATTTTTTTTCTTCTATGTTAACATTGCATAATTTTACACAATGTTATTGAATAATTGTTAATTGATCAAAAACTATGTAATATAATGCAAGAGCATTACACAGGACATGACATAGATGTACCTATTTAATATTGTGATGGTATTTAGTTCTTCCTAGCTAAAATGTCAGATTCTTGGGACAAGAAACCATATCTAATTTTTAAAACAGCAAGCGATTGTAGCAATCACAGTCTTTTGGCATGGTAAGTATAATCACCAATATCTGCATCATAGTGAAAATTGACTGAACACTTACATTGAGACAGGCATAACTCTAAGAATTTATTTCTCCTATCTCAATCATTCCTGTCATTCTAGAAAGTAATTATTATTATCATACCCTTTTTAAAGATGAGAAAACTCAGGCTGAGAGGAATGTATATATTTAAAACACTATTGAGGGGCTAGGGTTGTGACTCAGTGGTAGAGCGCTCGCCTAGCACGTGCGAGACACTGAGTTCAATCCTCAGCACCACATAAAAGTAAATAAAATAAAGGTATTGTGTCCAGCTACAACTAAAAAATTTAAATAAATAAATAAACATTATTGAAACCTGAGCTATAGTATTTGAGCTACAGACTCAAATTCCCAGATGTGGTCTAACATTTTATATTCACAAAGGAATTTTTAGAAATGTTTTAACAATTTCTGTCTCAGGATACAGAAGGGAATAAACAAGTGGTTTGAATTTTATATATATGATTGATGGAAATATTGATGAACTATTCTTATTTTTCTATATTTTACTATTAGTTGAACATAGGAAATAATGGAACATTTTTTCAAAGTGCTGAGGAGAAACCCTATTAACCTCAAATTCTTTATCTAGTTATATAAATGTATATATATTATTATTTTTTAAGAATAAAGGTGAAATAAAGATTTTTCAAATAAACTAAAGCTTAAAGACTCCATTCCTAGCAGATCTGTACTATATAGAGATGATTCTGCACTAAAAAAAATGATTAAATGAAAATCTTCAATTAAATGACATTAAATCTCATGTCTACACAAAGGAATGAAGAGTATTAGAAATTATGAATACATAGTATATATGCTGTTTTTTGAATGTGTCCCCTCCAAAATTTAAGTGTTGCCAATGTGATAATATTAAAATGTAGTGTCTTTAAAAGGTGATGACATCATAGGGTTCTTTGTTCATGAATCAGATTAAGATCCTTATAAAAGAGGCTTCACACAGCCATTGGCCCTCTTGTCCTTCAGCCTTGTACCTCATGCGGATACAAAGTTCCTCCACTCCATCAAAACAACATCAAGGTACCATCTCAAGATTACTTGAAAGCAACACTCACCAGACCCTGAGCGCCTGGGGGGTGATTTTTGGTATTCCCAGCCTCCAAAACATGTGAGAAAGTAAATTGCACTCCTTGTAATTTCCCCAATCTGTGGTACTCTTTTATAGCAATAACAACACAAAAAAATTAGAAAATACTAATCACAAAAACAGCAAGTTCACTAAAAATGGACAAAAGGATGGGACACTTCAAATATGTGTGTGTGTTTGTGTACACACACACATATATATACACATATACACAATAGTCTCATAAAAAGATGCTCATCCTCTCCAATCTTCAGAGAAATGCAGTGAAGATACTACTATAATACATACTCTGAGTATTAAAATTTAAAAATTTATAATACTTCACATTAGAGAAAATATAGAATAACACTAAGTATCATACACTGCTGGTAGGAATGTAAAGTGGTATAATTTTGAAAACAATGTTGCAGTTTCTTACAAAGAAAAACATAACAAACATACACTTACCACATGATTCAATATTTATACTCTATGTATTTAGTGAAAAAAATGAAAAGTATGTCTATACAAGGATTTGTATACAATGTTCTTAGAAGTTTTAGACATAGTTGCCCCCGAACAAAAACAACCAAAATGCCCATAAACAATGTAAATCCATATATTGGGATATTAGTCAACATTTAAAAGAAATGGGCTAATAAAACATAGAATAATATGTATGAATATCAAAGGCTTTATATTGAGTGAAAAAAGCAAGACACAAAAATTTCAACTATTTATATAAAATTCTTCAGTATGCAAAACTAATCTATGGTGGAAAAGCAGATCCGATCCATGATGGTCGGGGCAGGCTAGGGCTGTGTGACTGGCAAAGAGCACAGGAATCTTTCAGAAGAGTGATAATGGTTACTTAGATTTCATATTTGTTGAACTTCATTGACCTATATACTTGAAATAGGTGGATTTTATTGCAGGTAAATTTTTCCTCCATAAATTTGACCATTATGGTTTGGAGTAGTATCCATGAAAAGCTCATGTACTGAAGACTTGGTCCCCAGTGCAACAATGTCCAGAGGTGGGGACATTGTTGGGAATGAACTGGATCATCATCATGAGGACTCTGACCTCATCTGTGTATTAATCCATTGATAGCTGAATGGACTAGTGGGAGGTAATGGAAACTGTAGGCAGGTAGGGCATAATTGGAGGAAATATGTCACTGAGGGCAGGTCTTTGGGGACTATATCTTGTCCTTGGACCTTTAATCTCTGTTTCCTTGCTGCCATTACCTTAGCAGCTTTTCTCTACCAAACCCTTCTGCCATGACATTCAGCCTCACCTTAGAGCCAAGGCAGCATCCAACCAACTATGAACTGAAATGTCTGAAATCATGACAAAATAAATCTTTCCTCCTTTAAATTGATGTGTCAGGTATGTTGGTCACAGGAATGCAAAGCTAACACAATTATCATAAGTGATAACTTTGTAGCAGTTACTCTCTGTTAAATCAGTGATTTCTAAATTTTTATAAATGATTACCTAAGAGGAAAGGAATTATATCCATGAATCTAGGAATTTAGGAATGAATCTAAATGAATCTAATGAATCTACACCAAATATTGACTATATGTTAGATAAATAGTGTATATCTTAATTTAAAAGTGAATCATTTAATTAAGCTGCTAAATTCAAGCTGTAATGAATACTATATCACCCAAATCTGAAAACACAGGAGAAATCACATAAACTATATGCTTTTCAATAAATTTCAACAATATAGTTTTCAAAAGGTACTGTTCAAACACTAAAATGTACATTTTTTCAAGGGTACACAGACATATTTTGTTCTTGGTTCTAAAATTTATGTGATTTTTGAAATTAACTAGCTCCATAAAAATAAACATAAAAGTCGGCTTTCTATAAATGGTTTCAGATATGCTTTCACACAACATCCGAATAGTAAAACCATTCCATATAATTTATTTTTCTTGGATTTATAATTCTAAAGCTAATATTTATGCCTCCAGGCACAATAACAAATTGTCTTGACAATTAAATTACTTTATTCTATATTACCTTAAAGTATAGTTTCACTTTTGAAAAATTGTTCTTAATCTAACTAACCCTCTGTATATATCCTTAAAAATAATAATGCTAAAATTAAATTATTGCTTAAATTTCCACATCAGGTTCAAAGGTCACAACCAACTATAAAATTCTAAAAAGGATACTAAGAACTGTTACTTTAAAAGGAATGATAATCTCTGTCCCATTTAATTACACATGCATTTCTTGACTACTTGTTTTTTGTTTCTGTTTTGTTTTGGTGCTAGGGATTGAACCAGGGCCCTTTATCACTGAATCACATCCCCAGCCCTTTTTATTTTTTTATTTTGAGACAGAGTCTCACTAAGTTGCTTAGGGTCTTACTAAATTGCTCAGGCTGGCCTTGAACTTGGCAAACATCCTGCCTCAGCTTCCTGAGTCACTGGGATTATAGGTATGAGCCACCATGCGCAGCCATTTCTTGACTGCGAAGATATCATTGCTAAAATTCCCTCCACAGAGGCAAGACACCTCAGGATGTAGTACTGTCCCTTCTGAGTTCCAATAGCACAATATACTGTTTAGACAGCATGGCTTTAAGTCACCGTCCTTGAATTACCAAAGCTACTGCTACCCCAAAGCCGCCCCACCTGGCCACCCCTGATCTCCTCCTTGGTAGTTCCCTTAGATATTGAGTTCGGTTGTTTATCCCAGGTCTCATGAATTTCTCACTGGCCTTTGAGTGGTTATTAGGAAAAAGAAGCAGGACACTGCTCAGGGTAACTTATGGCAGTCAAAGGCACAGACCCTCAATATTAAAGTTGAACAATGAGTGAAAAACTGTACTCAAATTGACAAATGCCCTTAGAGCAAAAGCTAAAATCAAATAATGTAAATAGTTTGGCCAATAGGATGACTATCAATCAACTCATTCAATTCTGAAGTGGTTAATCAATCATTTCTATAGATGTGACCTCAAGTGAAACAGCAACATACAGTTTTGAGTTTTATCCTTCTGTGTTATGCTAATCCTTCATGTTTTTTTATTGAAACAATTTTAATGATTCACTGTCATTAAAATTGTTTTAAAATCTGCTTGTACCTGGGAATCTTCACCTGCTTAAAACTGTCAATTGATGGTATCTGCGTGGAATTCTAAATTTCAACTTCCCACCTCTGCATTAGAGTTAGAATTCAAAAGAATGCTGAGAAGACCCAATATTGTAGCAAATGAATACTACTCAGCTGCTGCCTGCCAGAGCACCCAGAGGGAGGATAAACAAACGCATGGAGCAATGTTCCTGTCAACAATTTTACTTCTAGAGTATTTGGAACTGTGAATGACTTATTAATCTGTGTTCTTTTTGATGTAAAATCTGTTACCCAAATTAAGGGATTTTCATGTCTCTTAAATCTTTACAGTTGTATTTCATAGAATTATGCTTCCCTGGCTGGTTTACATTTTCTGCCAAGCACGTTAAAAATACCAAATGAGAAAGCCAATGTCTTCCCCAATAAAAGAGAGCCCACTCTCATCAATTTAAATGGCAATTAAGTAGTCCACTAATTTTAAGTCTATTTAACAATACAATATGCTTGATCTGTATGTCCATAAACTGCAATAGTAAATCTGCCAGATGGAAAAAGTCAGAATAAAATTCACTTGAAGATAAAATTTATTTTGTAATAAAGTGTATCTGAGTGGATACTTATCTTAGGTCTAGAACTAGAGTATGATGATTTTAAAGAGGAGCAAAAAGAAAACAAGTCTTGTCTTTGCAGCAGGAAATGTTTTCTTGTTTCTTTTACATTTATCTTCTTAACAGGCAGAATAGCGCTTCTAATTTGACAATTCTGGGTTTTCCCAGAAGCACAAATGGTACCTCAGGCCTACATGTATTATTTCTGTGAAAATGCACACATGCCATGAAGATCCGGAGCCAGGCTGGGTAGGAATACAGTAATTTTAGGGTCAGATCCGTGGTAGTTCATTCATTATTCTATAAAAGAAATGAACTTTTATGATTGTGACCAGTTTTATCAGTGAAATTAGAAATGTCTTATAGACTACCCCTTGTGAAATACATAAGAGATTTTAGATTAATGAACTCACAAAAGAACCATGTATTAATTGCTTTTGAAAATATGTGTGCCTTCCCATGTCTGCCAATGTCAGTATGATTCAGGTATATTCTAGAGCAACCTTTCAACCTGTAGCAAAAATTACCTTGGGGACTGGGGATGTAACTCAATGACAGAGTACCTGCCTACCATGAGCAAGGCTCTGGGTTCAATCCCCAGCACCTCAAATAAATAAATAAATAAATACCTTGAACAATCGAACAAAAACCTGTGCCTTTAGGTTTCGAAAAAAATATATGATAATTCTGTGAGGAACAATAATATTTAAGTTTATTATCACTTTCCAAAGGCAGAAATGAAATATAATATATTTTAATTTAGAATCAAATAGCATTTTCACAGTAATAATAAAATGTACATATAAATAACCATGTTCCAAAATCTCTATTGTTGATAATAATTGATATTTTATAATAGCTGCTCAGATACAAAATAATAATGGAAGTGAATATGTAACACCTATGATGTTTTTTTCCAATATCTGCCTTAACTAGATCAACATAGGATTATTGATAGAGAGCTAAGAAGCTAAATTTAAATTGGTCTACTGTTCCATCTCATTGTATGACATTGGGAGACATTACCTAGTGTACCCAGCAAGAGTTTCAAATACATTAAGAAATACTAGGTTGCACTAAGTGATCTATAAGATCCTTTAAAAATGTTAACAAAGGGAATTTTGATATAAGTAGTCCATGGTTTGTAACATATGAATGTCAAAGAGTGATTTCTGGTTAATCATTACAGCAATCTAGTAATTTCAGTTTCTAAATGACGAACATCCAATTAGTGTTGTTTTCTGATAAGAAAAAGATCATTAAATGCTTATAATTGCTATTAATATGTTAGAGATTTTACTAATGTTGCCTAATTTGTATTCAACTTTCATATCTTAAAATTTTGTGTATCCATTATTTTAACATCAATCCACTTTAGAGACTTATTTTCATTTTAATAACAAATAACAGATAATAACAGATTTAGAATCATGTACAAATGTCTTTTTCAGACTATGTGGTAATAGAGTGCCAAAAAACAAGTTACAAGCTGTTTGTGGCCTAAGATATGCAAAGAATTAATTTTTGTGCTGGCATATACTGTAATTAGAAATGGTTCTGTGCATCATGATTAAGCCAGTAACTATGGAAACGCTAGCAGGAAAGCATGAGTGCAAAAGGAAAGAGTCTGAATAACTCAAAGAAGCTGTTTTCCATCTATTTATCTTTAAATCTTCGTTATAAACACAACTATCTACAAAGTACATATCAATTTTATTCCAATTCCTATCTTTCATTTATAATAGATTAAAAATATATTCCTTAACACACACACACACACACACACACACACACACACACACACACACACAGTATCAGCCAGAACAGACTTGGACTGTTATCACATTTAGAGAAATCACATTTAGAAAGCATACAGCTCTTAAAAAAAATATTACCAGGGGAACACTGTCACAATATATGCACATCTCCCTTGTTGTCACAGGGCTGCACAAAGAAAATGACAGAGCAGAAAATTCACGGAAATTCACAGAATTTGGAGTCTTAGCTTTTTCATCACACATTTCGGCAAAACTACCTGTTTTATTTGCATTGGGCAACCAATTCACATTAATAGGCCACAAACACAAGTAGAAAAGCCACTAAGCACAACCCATGCCCTAATAACATGTTTTACAGAGCATCCATGGCAGTCTTTGAGGGATGTAAATTTAGAAGCCTTCATTTCAGATACCTTGAATCCTTAGGCTTCATGTATACATTTTGGTCTCAAAACCATGAAGTAATATGAGAAGTAATTAAAGCAGTTTCAGAGGAGAACATCAATCAAAACTAATTAAAGGTTTTTAAAGCCTTTTGAGAAGAGGTTATTTCTTTAATCATTATTGAGACTAGAAAAGACTGTGATGAAGTCAGGTGTGTGTGTGTGTGAACAGCAATTATCTCCAGATACAAGATAGAAGAACAGAAATTCAGGGGGAAAAAAAAGCCTTTAATTTATGGAATACCCTCTGAGCAGATAAAAGAAATTAAACACATCACCAAATAAGCTGTGGAATCTAACTGAATTTATTAAATAAGGGAAAAGTATCATGTTCTCATTTAGTATAAACAAGGACTCACTAAACACTCTCCCATGTATAAATTGAATGAATCTACAGCAAAGCCTCTGTGTAAAAGATTCCAAAATTTCTACAGACTCTATCTGAATGTAAAGTTGATGATGAATTTTATTTCAAAAATGGAAGAAAAATGAGTCTCAACTAAAATTGGGCAGAAAAAACTCTTCAATATTGTAGTAAGACTTAAACAATTGATGTGCATTAGTCAATGTTCATATCATCTTCCATTCATATATTCATTGTGCCAACCTACACTGAGCATCGGCCCTGCGTCAAGTACTATTCTAAGTTTGGGGATGCACTCATGAACAAGAGGTATAAGCATGTTTCATGAAGCTTCCATTCTTCTGAGGGACACTTATAGTGAATTAATTAAAAATAAAATTAATGAGATTAAACCCCTATCTCTCAGCATGCACAAAACTCAACTGAAAATGGATCAAGGACTTAGGTATACAACCAGAGACCCTGCATTTTATAGAAGAAAAAATAGGCCCTAATCTCCATCATGTGGGATTAGATCCCAACTTCCTTAATAAGATTCCTGTGGCACAAGAATTAAAATTAAGAATCAATAAATGGGATGGATTCAAACTAAAAAGCTTCTTCTCAGCAAAAGAAATAATTTGAGGTGATTAGAGAGCCTGCATCTTGGGAATAAATCTTTACCCCTCACACATCAGACAGAGCACTAATCACTAGGGTATATAAAGAACTCAAAAAGCTAAACACCAAAAAACAAATACCCAATCAATAAATGGGCCAAGGACCTGAAGAGACACTTCTCAGAAGAGGATATACAATCAATCAACAAATACATGAAAAAAAAATGTTCATCATCTCTAGCAATTAGAGAAATGCAAATTAAAACCACTCTAAGATTTCATCTCACTCCTGTTAGAATGGCAGCTATTATGCATACAAACAATAAGTGTTGGCAAAGATGTGGGGAAAAAGGTACACTCATACATTGCTGGTGGGACTACAAATTGGTGTAGCCAATATGGAAAGCAGTATGGAGATTTCTTAGAAAACTGGGAATGGAACCACCATTTGACCCAGCTTTCTCTTTCCTCGGTCTATACCCAAAAAACTTAAAAACAGCATATGACAGGGACACAGCCACATCAATGTTTATAGCAGCACAATTCACAATAACTAAACTGTTGAACCAACCTAGATGCCCTTCAATAGATGAATGGATAAAAAAAAATGTGGCATATATACCCAATGGAATATTACTAAGCAACAAAAGAAAAGAAAATCATGACATTTGCAGGTAAATGGATGGAGTTAGAGAAGATAATGATTAGTGGAGTTAGCCAATCCTAAAAAACCAAATGCCAAATGTTTTCTTTGATATAAGGAGGCTGATTTATAGTGGGATAGGGAGAGGGAGCATGGGAGGAATAAAGGAACACTAGACAGGGCACAGGGGTTGGAGGAGAAGGGAGCGGGCAGGGGGTAATTAATGATGGTGGAATATGATGGTCATTACTATCCAAAGTACATGTATGAGGACACGAATGGGTATGAGTATAATATGTATATAACCAGAGATATAAAAAATTGTGCTCTATATATGTAATAAGAATTGTAATGCATTTTGCTGTCATATATAAATTTTAAAAATTATACAAAAAATAAATAGATAAATTACATAGCAATTTAGATTGAGATAGGAGTTCTGGAGTAAAGAAATGGGTGATGTAGGAGTAAATAAATAGGTGATGTAATGAAGATGAACTTTGCTAGGTTGGTCAGGGAAGACCTTTCTGAGAGGTGAGATTTGGAGGTAGATGGTCCCTAGGAGCCAGCAAAGAGATTCAGAATATGCTAAGACAGGGAACAGTAAGAGCAATGTGGAGAGGCATAAAGAAGCAGCTCACAGCACTCTGAACAGGACTAGAAGAGGCAACAGAGGGGATTGACAGCAGATAAGAGTAGGCGTGGTAGGTGTGCCAGGGGTTAAATGGTTTAAGTGTATCTATCTTCCCAACAAATTAAAGTGTTTTTGCCTTTTGGAATTGTTTCTAAGAAGATGCCTTTAAGAAAGATCAAATATGCTTACTCATGCAGAACTTCTGCTTGGCTTCCGATGAGGAAGCCAAGATCAGAGATTACTGCTGTACTGGAAGCCAGCTCAGGAAAGAAAGCAAAATCAAAAAAAAAAAAAAAAAAAGCCTGTTTTTGAAAAGTACTTCATGTATATGACAAAATAGAAAGGGTGCAGCTTTATTACTGCTTCTCCCAAGTCTTGTCTATCTTAATAATCATATCCATTAAAATCCACTGGATACAATAAATGGAGCAAAGAATTTCTTTCTAATTTTCAAAATTTGAGTGCCATTGTGCAACTTTAAAATCCAGATGAATAGCCTCTTTAAAAAAACCCAACAAAAACAACTAATAGCTCCTCAATATTTCAGGTTATTCATTTTTCGATTCTATTTAGTTTATTTTCCATTCGAACATTAAGCATTAGAAAATCTCTGTGATTTTCACAGCAACCACTAGAGGGAAACTTCTACTGAAGAAAGTTTAAAAAGTTTACTTATTTCATATTTCAGGAAATCAAGAATAATGATGTATTCAGGGTCAATTATTATTTTATTATTATTATTATTATTATAAAAAGCATATCATAAATCCAATATGCATTTTTAATTATTCCTGCTAAAAATTATTAATTATGTTTTCCACAAATGCTTTGACATTCATTACCTTATTTGTATCTCCAAATAAATGGTTAGAAGAATAGACATTATTGTATTATAGTAATAAAAATTACACATAATTGTATAAAAACACAAATGATTTAATCAAAGGCACCCAGCATTTAGATTTGACAGTCAATATTAGAACTGAGGTCTGACTATTTTTTACAAGTACATTATATTTTCTCTTTCAGAAAAAAAATGATGGAAAATCTTTATAGTTTCAAGCGAAAATACCTTGAATATATAGACAGATATTATGGAATGTTTGGGTACATCAATATATGAATGAAAAGCAGAGTGAGCAAACGAAATTTTGCTTTTTCTCAACAACACTCTTGTCAACATAGCATCTTACAAAAATGATATTTACTGACTCTCCAATCACATCCCAGGTCAGAGTTAGTAACTGAAGAGGACATCTTAGAGTACTACTTACAGCTTAATAAGCCCTATGGAGAATAGGCCTTTGTGATTTTTTTCTTCAGTATCATAGTATCCTCATGATCTGGAATGAATATGTCCCCCGAAATTCATATGTTGAAATCGTCATCTCCCAATGTGATGACATTAGGGGTGAGGGCTTTGGGAGGTATTTAGGAAATGAAGGTGTTGTATAGCCACTCATGCATGGGAGTAGTTCCCCTTTGAGCAGAGATATGATTTTTCTTCCTGCCACATGAGGATACAATGAGAAGATGACCATCTGTGAAATAAGAGGAAGGCCCTCACCAAGAACCCAACCACAAGGAAACCTTGATCTCAGACTCCCAGACTCCAAAACTGTGCAAAGTAAACACATGTTTAAACCACTAGACTATGGTATTCTACCACAGCAGTCTAAACAAGGACACCACATCTTACTTCATCTCCTTTAAACTGTCTGACTTTAGAGAACCTAACCTCTGAAACCCTGATTATGCCACCAAATCTTTTATAATGCATTATAAAAATGAGAAATATATAAATATATCATACAGATTAATATAACCACAGAGGAGGGCAGAAATAGATCAGTAGAAAAAGAGAAGAATTCCTTTCACAGAACTCTTGATGCAGTTGCCACAAAGTTCTGCCATAGATCTATGTCCCTTCCAATAAAATAATAATACTGTTTACAATAATAATTACCATCAATCACTGTTACTCTGGTAAGTAAAGGGCAGTTGTTGAATAAACTTTGGATCCTTGCAGATGATAATTTCCTAAGAACATGAATGCCCTTTTCCTATTCTACCAATGAAGCTGCATTTGGGTGTCTTTGTGAGGGTGATGGAGAGGGGGATCTGGACATCTCTTCTCCCACGGCAAAAACTCCCATCATACCACTAAGGAATTCATAAACAGCTGCTAAATTGAGCAGTTCACTCAAACTTCCACATAACCCTAGCATATTATAAAATGATCTCAAAAGAAATGTTCAGAAATATCAAAAGTAATTACCAATGGGTGGTATTAATAAAAATGATTTTGATGTTCTTTTTCCTTCTTTTCTGTAATTTCTTATTTGTCTATAATAAAAACATTATGTTTTCATAAAGGGAAAGGTTTTTTATTAAAAGTCAAGTTATATAAATTTCATATCTTATCTTAAAGGTATCACTAGCTGTCTTTGGCATATATTTTGTGTCAAAAAAGTTTGTTTTCTTAATTAAGAAAATTAATGAAGAGCTGTTTGACTGAATCGTACCTAGCACTCCTTGTTTCTTCTTATCAAGAGTTGACCTCAGAACAAATTCCTTGGAACCAACAAAAAAATGAGGGCGTATTTTCTGGCTGGTTCTCCCACAGTCCTTCAGCAGTTTGATTTTAAATGCATGAAGAAGATAAAGTTGAACTGATAGTCTTTATAGTATCTGTTCATTCTTCACATTTAGTACATTCCTTGAGTATATGTATTGCAAACAGCTTGTTTAAACATTATCTGACTATCTGCATTAAGTTGTTTGGATGATAATCCGTGAAATCAAATAGGAAAAGCACTGGTAGCTTTCGGAGTCTCAAACCGTATGTCCAATGAATTTCACATGAGGGAAAGAAGATAAAATTCTTATTTAGTAGTCAGGCAACATATAAGCACCACTGAATGACAAATGACTTCATAAAGAAAAAAGAACTCCATCAGAAAATCTTTTTTTTTTGCTGTCATATATAAATTTCATTTTTATTTTTTTTCCAATTTTTTTTTATTGGTTGTTCAAAACATTACAAAGCTCATGACATATCATCTTTCATACACTTGATTCAAGTGGGTTATGAACTCCCATTTTTACCCCAAATACAAGTTGCAGAATCACATCAGTTACACATCCACATTTTTACATAATACCATATTAGTGACTGTTGTATTCTGCTACCTTTCCTATCCCCTACTATCCCCCCCTTCCCTCTCAACTTCCCTCTCTACACCATCTGCTGTTATTCAATTCTCTCCCTTGTTTTTTTTCCCCCTTTCCCCTCACAAACTCTTATATGTAATTTTGTGTAACAATGAGGGTCTCCTTCCATTTCCATACAGTTTCCCCATCAGAAAATCTTAAAAGCACATATTGTATTCACACAAGGATGAACACAAAGTTCACTGTTAAGAAAAGTGATTCATTTGATAATAAATAGCAGCAAGAAAATTCAATACACTTTGAGGAAGTGAATATACTTGCTTTCTACAGTATTGAGATATTTTAAGAGAAGGAACACCCACCCAAATGACACATAAAAATATCATTAAAAAATAAATAAGTAAGCTATGGCATGGTGACACACCTGTAATCCCAGTGTCTTGGGGTCACTGGAGGCTGAGGCAGGAGGATGGAAGTTTGAGACCAGCCTCAGCAACTTAGAAAGGCCCTGTTTCAAAATAAAAAGAGCTGGGGATGTGGTTCAGTGGTTAAGCACCCCAGGTTCAATTCTAAATAAAGAAATAAAATCAGCTGTGACTGGTGAGCTATAACACAGATTTATTTTTACTCAAATTTTATTCAAATTATATTAGTGACTTTATAAAAATTTCAATAATTGCAAGTTCCACTGACTCTTAAAATAGAAAGTTGCATGCACATAGCAATATTTCCTACACAAATATAGAGGCAGTTCTAAAATATGAAAATAAAAATATACTTGTGCATTATTCCTGACTTAACAAAATGTAAATATTCCAGGTTCAACCACTAGTTTCAAGGAGAGGAATTGCAAAATCATTTCCGGTTATTGAAATGTGTTTCAAAAATGAAAACAAAAAAAGCTCTGGAGAGTTTCATATATACTTTACTCTCAGAAGAACCTAGGACAATCTGCTCCAGTCAACCAACCAAGCAGTGCTATTTTTTGCTATGCCTAAGTGCGAAAAGACAAAATATTAATTTTAGGAAAAAAAAATTATCTTAATAAAATATTTTAAATTGGGCCACAATACTTTTAAATGCCTTGGTTCTTCCTATCATCTTAAATGATTACTAACAAGACTCTTAATATTCCTGCTAAAATTTCCAACCATAAATTCAGCATTTATTTACAAAGCATCAAAATGTTTACATATGTCATGAAGTAGATTTCTCAAAATGGAAAGGGGTGGAAGGATATTGAATTTTAAAACATGGTATTTATAAGGCATCTTTTCCCCATAATATTTAGAAAGGCTCTTTTGATTGTTTCAGACTTCTGTTACAGTGAATGCCACCGTTCCAAATGGCCACAGGAAAGGATGTTTCCTCTCTTTAACCTAGAATTTACTACTCTTCAATGTAACACATTAATAAATGTTTGAAAGCCTTGATCTCTCATCCTGCCTATTTCCCCCCCTCCATGGGGGGGGGGAAATAATGCCTTCTCTTGATGACTATCTATCTATTAAGGAACCCTGAAATAAGCCATTTTTCTTTATAAATTTTTGCCTGTAGTTTTCAGTGGAAAAACTGAATGAAAGAAACATACATTGTGAATTCCTTGCTCAGTGGAAACAGAATTGAAGGTGGAGATCAAACATTAGAAACAGGTATTGACACTCAGGATTGCCATACCATCAGGTCCTGAACAGACAGAGAAGTTAATGCAGCAGGCAGAGTGAAAACAGCACTGGCCTTGGAATCAGGCAGTTCTGGATTGAATCCTCATTCTTCTAGTAACACAGCAGATAACCTCTTAACCATCTGTGTCCCTAACATCACTGTGGAGAACACCATGTACCTTGGAAGACTGTTCAAACAGTAAGCGATGAGGCATGTAAGTCACCTGAAATATACACACATCATAATAAGTAGCTGATGACAAGTATGAATAGATTGCAACAATTTTCTGAAAAAAAAAAAAAAACCTAGCGCCAATCCCAGAATTATGTACCTTTATATAAATCAAGGCTTTGTCTACAAACATTATTCTATATTTAGAAGACCCAGAAAACTTCTAGTACTCATTAATGAATTCAGCAAAGCAGCAGGATATAAAATTAACACCCATAAATCAATTGCATTCAGCACATCAGTGATGAATCAACTGAAAAGAATAATTGAGAAAATTGTCCCATTCACAATAGCCTTGAAAAAAATAAAATATTTGGGAAGGAATTTAACAAAAGCAGTGAAAGACCTCTACAATGAACTATATAGAACACTAAAGAAAGAAATTGAAGAAGACCTTAGAAGAAGGAAAGATCTCCTATGTTCTTGATAAGCAGAATTAATATTGGGATGGTACCAAAAGTACTGTACAGATTTAATGCAATTCCTATTAAAATTCCAAAGATGGTTTTCATAGAAACAGAAAATTCATTTGGAAAAATAAGAGGTCCAAAACAGCCAAAGTGATCTTTAGTGAGAAAAGTGAAGCAGAAGGCATCACAATGCCAACTTTAAATTACACTAAAGAGCTAGAGTAATAAAATCAGCATGGCATTGGCACCAAAACACACATGAAGAGCAATGGTACAGAACAAAAGACACAGAGATAAACCCACATCAATACAGTTATCTCATACTAGACAAAGGCACCATAAACACACACTGGAGAAAATACAGCCTCTTTAACAAATGATGCTGTGAAAACTGGAAAGTGAAATTATGTAGCAAAATGAAATTAAACTCCTTTCTGTCACGCTGCATAAAACTCAACTCAAAGTGGATCAAAGACCTAGGTGTTAGACCAGAGACCCTGAGCCTACCAGAAGAAAATATAGGCCAAACTCTCCATCATGTTGGCTTAGGAATCAAATTCCTCAACAAGACTCCTAAATTGCAAGGAGTAAAATCAAGAATCATTAAATGAGATAGTATCAAACTAAAAAGCTTCTTCACAGCAAAGGAAGAGTATGAAGACAAAGCCTACAGAATGGGAAAAAATCTTTGCCCCCTGAACCTCGATAGAGCATTAATCTCCAAGATATGTCAAGAACTCAATAAACAAATAATCCAATTAATAAATGGGTAAAAAAGAACTGTACAGATACTTCACAAAAGAAGAAACACAGCTGGTCAAAAAATATATGAAAAAGTGTTCAACATCTCTAGCAATTAGAGAAATGCAAATTAAAACTATACTGAAATTTCATCTCACTGCAGACAGAATGGCAATTATAAAGAATACAAATAACAATAAATGTTGGTGAGGATGTAGGGGAAAAGGTACACTCGTACATTGCTGGCGAGATTGCAAATTGGTGAAACCACTCCGGAAAGCAGTATGGAGATTCTTCAGAAAACTTGGAATAGAACCACCATTTGACCCAGTTAACCCACTTCCTCAGTATATACCCTAAGGACTTAAAATCAGCATACTCTAGTGACACAGCCACATCAATATTTATAGCAGCTCAATTCACAATAGCTAAGCTATGGAACCAACCTTGGTGTCTTAGAACAGATGAATGGATAAAGAAAATGTGGTACATATACACAATAAAATATTACTCAGCCATAAAAATAATAATGAAATTATGGCATTTTCCAGTAAATGAAGGGAACTGGAGTTTATCATGCTAAATTAAATAAACCAATCCCAAAAGCCAAAGGCTGAGTCTTCTCTCTGAAGTGCAAATGCTAACCCACAATAAGGTGGGGAGGAAAAAAAGTTCACTGTATTAAACAAAAGAGAATGAAGGGAAGTGAGGGGATTGGACTGGGGAAAGACAGTAGAATGAACTGGACATAGCTTCCCTATATTTTTATATGAATACATGACCAGTGTAACTCCACATCATGCACAACCACAAGAATGGGACATTACACTCCATGAATGTATAATATGTCAAAATGTACTATACTGTCATGTATGTCTCAAAAGAACAAATAAAAAATAAATACAATCTAAAAAAAAATCAAGGCTTCCTCACATTTATATTACTGAGATAATTGTATTCCTCTTCATGAAGGGTGTTTTTGAATGAAATTAAGATTTAAATTGGTGAACTCTAAGTAAATAAATTGCCCTCCATGATGTGGGTGGATCTGCACTACTGTATCTCCTGGTCTCCAGCTAGCCAGGTCACACTTCGGGTTGAGGGCTCACTAGACCCTATAATCATGTGACTCAATTCCTTCTCTCTCTCTCTCTCTCTCTCTCTCTCTCTCTCTCTCTCTCTCTCACACACACACACACACACACACACACACACACACACACACAATGCACACACACACACTCTCTATATATATTTCTTTGGAGACCGTGACTAATACAATTATATTTAAGGGCCCAGATGAGCCAACTATTACTTGAGACATGTAACTAAAACACTCCCTTTCAAAAGCCAAAAATCTCTTCAACTTTCTCTTATGTTGGAAATATTGCAGGTATGTAATTGAAACAAATATTTAGGGAAAGACCTGGGGCTGCAGCTCAGTGGTAGAGCACTTGCCTTGCATGCATGAGGCACTGGGTTCCATCCTCAGCACCACATATAAATAAATTAATAAACATATTGTGTCTATATACAACTAAGAAAATATTTTAAAGAAATATTTAGGACAAAAGAAACATGTTCCTCAAGGGGGCTCCAATGGAGGTTTATTTCTATGTCCCCAGTACTACAAACTTAGATGTCCAGGAATCCTGGAACCATGTTCTGCACCGCAGAATGAATTTCTATCGTAGATTGTGACATAAGGCAGGGATCATAATATGGATATCCCCAAAGGAATTGGGGTAAGATATAATTCAATTATTTTCCCAGATCCTCATTGTGACAAGAAACTGATGTCACAGTTACACTGCCTTCTTGGGAAAGGATTATTCTAACAGAAATTTTTAAATTCTTCCATCTAAGCAACATATAATTAAGAATATTAGAAAGCATTAATCCATTCTCCCATTCCACAGATATTTTTGTGCAAATATTTGTACAAGTGCTATTGTAAGTCATACAATAATATAATGAGTCATCCTGTCCACTGAGAAGTCCAGGTCTGCTGTAGTACAATGGCCAAAGAAAACAGAAATCTCCTGGTCATAAGAGTTAAATAATGGCAAGGTTCTGCTTTGATTCAAGAACACAGTCTGTATTCTAAATAACTACAATCCTAAACTTTATTAAATAATAAAGGATATCAAAGGGCAGGGGAATTTTATTCAACATCAAAGAAGTTCCCAGAATTGTGTACTTTTTGCAGCTGAAAAACCTATAAATATATTCCATTGGAACCTCTGCTATATCATGACGATTTTCCACAGAGAGGTATTCTAAAGCAGTGGTCATTTGTGAAATAGATGTGAAAATGGCTCAGGAAACAGCATTTTCAGACACCTAAATGATTTCCCTTTTAAGACATGAAGCACAAAGCTTTGGGAAGAATGAAGTTTTTAGCCACAATAGAAGCAGCCAATTGTCTATAAAGCTGTATATGGTAGAAATTTACTTGATGCTTCCCTTAATTACCAGTATTCTTAGTTATGATCATTTTATTATTTTATTGCCAGACACCATATAGCTCTGAAGCTTGCAAGACACGTGGCAGATTTACACAGCTTATTAAAACTGCCATGAAGCCAGGTATGTGCCCGTAATCCAGTTACTCTGGAGTCTGAGACAGGAAGATTACAAGTTTGAGGGCAGCCAGAGCAATTTTCAGAGAGTATATCTCAAAATAAGATGGAATTTTAAAAGGCTGAGGAGGTAGCTCAGTGGTAAAGTGCTCTGGGGTTTAATTCTCAGTACTAGGGTAAAAAAACAGAAAACTTGTCAAGGTGACTGTTAAATTGGAGTTAGGACAGTAACCTAATTGGTTTAAGAACATTTATTTATTTATTTTTTTTTGCAGTCATAGTAAACACCGACAGCAAAGATCTCTGGGTGAAACAAACTTGTCCAATTAAACATGTTTAGTCCTCTTCTGACCCAGTGTATACTTTGACTTTTCCTAAAGAGTCACTGAAGTATAGGATTGTGCTGACAAGTAAGGTAGTTATCAGTCACATGTAGCTATTTAAATTTGAATTAATTAAAATTAAAATGCATTTGCTCAGGTGCCCTGTCTACATTTCAAGTGCTCGATAGTCACTGTGGTACTGGAGAACTCAGACAACATTTTCAACACCCCAGAAAGTTCCACTGGATAGTACTGCTTCCTTGGTTATGTGTGTAGTCCCTGCTGTGAAGCAACCTCAATACAAATCCCAGCTCAAACTCTTTTTTAAATTTATTTATTTTTTTTAGTTGTAGGTGGAAACAATACCTTTATTTATTTATATGTGGTGCTGAGGATCGAACCCAGTGCCTCGAACACATGCAAGGCATGCACTCTACCGCTCAGGCATGACCCAGCACCCCCAGTTCAAACTCTTAAGAGCAATATTAGCTTAAGCAAAAGTTTTCTCACCTCTCTCTGCAGTTTCCTCATTTGTAAAACAGACAATAAAACAAATAGAATTGTAATCAATGTGTATATAGAATACTTAGAACAATAACTAGAAAGCAGTAAACATGACAGTCAGTGTTATCTTATTTTCTCACTTTAAAAGTCTAGGAAAGTCCTAGAAGAGTTCAAAGAAAAGCCCTAGGAGAGTCGAAGGATCAGTGAATCTGAGATCATAAGTTGGTCATCTCTGGATAGAGATAGAAGTCATCGTTTCTCTTTCTCACTTCAATACATTTTTATGTTCTGAAACATGGTCGGTTTAAAAAAATAAGGTATCTATGATTGTAAAGTTATCCTTACAGTCCAACTGTATCCCTGCACCTGTTACTCAGAGGACTTCATATGTCTCTATGTCTTTGAGTCTTTAAAAATGATCTGGACCTAACACATTTTCTATTTAACTAGGAAAAGAGAAACATCTTCTCTGGTTGTCTGGTAGCAAAGAGCTATCAGATGAACAAAGGAGATTATCAAAATAGTACTGAGAAAGTAGTTCAGAAGCTAGGAGAGTCTCATAATATTTAAGTCAAGGGGACAGATAATGTTATTAAATAGTTTAAAAACCCTATATCAATTTGTGGATCCAATGTAAATTCCACATTTTTGCTTAAGAAGGATCCTGAGATGTGGAAAGGAATATCCCTCCTCTCCAACACACAATGCCTGGAAGTTCAAGTACCTTGGCTTTGGCCACACAGATTTTTCCACAACTAGACAAAGGCTACACTTCATTTTTCAGTCTTGTGCTGGAAAGGAATTTCTGGGATGATAGTTTTTCCACTTGTATCAACAGGATAATACCACACCTCTTCCCGGGGTCCACGGGAAAAAGCAAAGTCTAGTTAGTTCATTGGATAAATAGCTGATTTCTTTGTCTCATGTCCCTTGGTTGTTTTTTTTTTTTTATCAAGAAATACTCCATAATAGAAAACATGTTCTGAAAAATCAGAAAATGACAGACTTATGAAATCACGTGCCCCAGGTTCCAATCCCAGATGCACAACTTATGCTCTCTGACCTTATAAAAAAGGGTAACAATATTCAACCCTTGGGATTTTGGTAAGACTGAAATAAACCATTACATTTAAAGCATTTGCAACAGCATCTGGGTACATTTGCTCAAATATGATGGTAGCTATGGTATATTTTGGTCAGTATAGAAGTAAAGAAATATCTTTTCAGGCAGATTTTATTTTGATATTGTTTTATTTATTATTATTTATCGCTTTATTTTATTTATTTATTTATTTATAAATTAAAATAGAACTTAATTTTATATATATATATAAAAATAAATAATTGCTTCACAATTTCACCAAAGTTCACCTGATTTTTCTCATTTTTCTCTACCTCATTAAATTTAAATTTAAATTCCCTTTGCCCTAATGTCCTTTTTTTTTTTTTTTTTTTTGGTAGCAGGGACTGACCCTGGGGTGCTTAACCACTGAGCTATACTCCCAGCCCTTGTTTTAATGTTTTACTCTAAGACAGGGTCTATGTTGCTTAGGGCCTCCCTAAGTAACTGAAGCTGATTTTGAACTTCTGATTTTCTCCCTCAGCCTCTTGAGCCACTGGGATTACAGGTGTACACCATCACACCTCTGTCCTTTGCACTCACGCTTGTCATCATTTCTTAAATCTTAACTTTGGATTTGTTTGCTTATATCTAGGAATTTATATATTGATGAGATACTAAATTTTTTATAGTCTTAAATAAATAATCTGCATAATTTCACTCTGTAAAATTCTAAGTTACCTCTTGTTCAAAGAAGATTTTTAAAAATTACTTAGGCCCAGATTCAATGAAAAAGGAAATAATCCACCAGTTAAACCATACTAGGCGGTATTCAATTGATTCAGCTTAAGTTAAAAGTATAAAAGGAAGTTGATCAATCCATCCTCTGACCCTTACTTTTAAACTTTTAAGCATTCTTTCTAATTGAATACTATACTATATTCCTAAACAATGTAATATAATTTTAATCCTAATTATATTTGAAGAAAACCAAATACAAATTCAATAGCGGCAGAAACGGAGAATAATGTGATGATTTTTATTACTCTGAAACACAAACATGAGAATCAAATAAATCTCTTATTCTAGTAGAGTACACAGAATCAGTGATTTCTTCATAATACTTTAGTGGGGTAAGTATCAGAAAGTGCATGCTTTGTACTGAAATAAGTATATCAAAATACTGATGCTTGTTGGGCACAGTGGCATGCAACTATAATCCTAGTGACTCTGGAGGCTGAGGTAGGAGGATTGCAAATTCAAGGTCAGCCTCAGCAATTTAGAGAGACCCTATTTCAAAATTTAAAAAAAAAAAAAAGAATGAAAAGCAACTGGGGATTCAGCTCAGTGGTAAAAACCACCCCTGGATTCAATCCTCAGTGCCAAAGGAAAAAACAAAAACTAAAATACAGATACTCCTCAACTTGCAATGGTGTTAACCTTGATAAACCCATCATAAGTTAGTGAAAGATCCTAAATTAATAATGCATGTAATACACCTAAGCTACCTAGTATCTAACTTAGCAACACAGTAGAACACTGTAGAGTATTGGTGGTTGACCAGGAACTACAGTTTGGTTGGGAGAAGATCCAAATTCAAAATTCAGAGTATGATTTCTACTGAAGGCACACTGCTTTCACACCATCCTAAAGCTGAAAAATCATAAGTTGAAACATTATAAGTCAGGGACCGTCTGTATATTTATTGCTCAAATAAAATGTATGCAAAAGAGAAATGGTGATGGGGGGGCTGCTCTCCAGAAAAGCTTGCAAAAGAAAAGTTCTTATGAGCATGTAGCTTTGAAATGTCTAGAATTGAATGCTTGGGCTTTAAAGGAGAGTGAAAAATGAAGATGCAAACATAATGGACACATTTTACCCATTATGAGAGCTCTGGATCCCTCACTGGGTTTCCTTCAGTTTTCTTCCACCCTATAATCTCCATCTACAAAACTTATTGATCCAAAACTTTGTACTTTACACCAAACATTAAGGCAGATATCAAAGAAATATATGACAAGGATACCTCCTCTCAAGGAACTATATTCATTAATTTGCATGCTAATTGAACAAATCTATAAGTTCCCACTTTGTATCTAGAAACGAGGCACTCTACAAAATAGTCAAAAGAAATACTGCAATCCCTGCTCATGAACAACCAAAAGACTGGTTGAAATACAAATGAAAGGATTCTGATGACCAAATGTGAAAATTGTCTGAGAAATAGGAACACAAAGGTTGAGCAAGACAATCAAGCAAACAGAGATGGAGTAGAAGAAAGAGGGTCATCATGCTAATGATTAAAATATTATCATTTGTTTTATATGAGGCATGATGATCAGAATTAAGTATTTGCTGGATATGTAAGGATCCACAGAAAGAAGGAGAAAGAGTCAAGACTGACACATCTTTTTCAGAGTTCTGCAGAATTCAAAAATCCAAAGAGTCATGGAAAACTGTGTGCACAGGTAAAGGATGTGCATCAGATGAATAAGGAAATGAAGGAAAGACTCTGAGGGCCTCTTGGCATGCTAAAGATCACAAAGTTAATAAGGAGTCACAGGAGGGGTTAGCCTGGTGGGAGGGCTGATTAGTTTGACATTTATAGATTAGCACCAAAAGAAGATAGTGCTGGGGGCAAAGGAAGATGTGTTCATAATCCAAGCACAAAATAAAAGCATAAATTATGGCTGTTGCAATGGAAAAGGCAGAGATAATAAGATTCGCAAGTTAAAGGTTAATTTGCAAGTTAAAATCATGGGTTTTATTGTTTCAGAAGTGGAATGACTCTGTGCTATAAATTGGATGCCCACGGGCTGCTGAAAAAGAGTGGAGATGAGTGTCACTTATGCAGAAAAACTTAATAAACTCAATAACCAGAGCCCAGCATGCTTCTCTCTTGATAACGGAGTCTCAGTATCTTGGCTGTTACATAGCCACTCCAGGGAAGATTTCTAAATATTGATATGGGCCAAGAAGAATCCCAGCTTTTCCTTCTCTGAATTTCATGGAGAGTGGTATAAATATCAAAAGCACTAAATTATTTATTTTCTATGCGTTTAAAAAATACCCAGCAAATATAACAAGTGTAAAGCTATGAAAACTGTTCCTCGGAAAATTATGAATGCATATCACTATATTTTGGAAGTATACCTGCAAAACAGCATCATGAAATAAAGCATGGAACACTTTACTGAACTTCCAATAAGCCCAAACTTATGTAACCAGACTCAATACTGGGCACTGTAAGAATAGCCTACAATCTCAAAAACACAAATACTGAAAACTATCACGAAAATCTGTTTAGCAGATTTATAATTTATAAATGCATTTGATAAAAATGCATTTATAAAGAAGTAGGAAACTTCTTGAAGAGGTCCAAAGGCTAGGGAAGGTCAAGAGGATGTGATAAATATTACTGCATGAATTTACAAATCAAAGTAGAGTGCAGCTTAACAAGTGCATTCTATAACTATTTTTATGAAAAAAGTAATGAATATCATAAAACAGTACAATAAATAAATAAAGAGAAATGAAATTTTTATAAACAGTTTCTGTAGCATAGTCTAAGTTAGGACAATATTTTCAAACAAAATATTGAAGAGAATTTAAATAAAAATACAGAATACCTTTTTGAGTTAAGTCTTGGGATACCAGAAATGCAGGAGAAAACTCATCAATTATAATAACTATAACTAATCCAAAAAAAATTCCAAAGTGTCAGAGTGCCTTTTCCCTCATTGTTCCAAGAAAACCAAAGTCAACATCAAACAGTGACCCCTTTAAATATGTAGAAGGGCAATATTAAAAATAAAAATTTTACTTAATGTTACATAAATTTTCCAGATTTATGAAATTAAAATCAATGGATTAAATGTGTTTGTTAATTCTCTAAAAACCCAAAGTAATTTATCTGCCTTGTGCTGATCAATATTTAAAAGAAATAATGATATAAAGAACAACCTATTTTCTTTCTGCTCCTGCCTTTCTAACATTTATGCAACTTGTGGTCCCAGAATGTTATCAATATTTCAGTGTTTCAGAATAAATAGGTATGATAGAGCATTGTTTATTTTTTTGATTTCCTGTACAAAGCTATTTGGCACAAATAAAATACCTGAATGATATCATTCACCTAAAAAGTAATTGAATGGTAGCCAAATAAAGTAAAAAACTCCACAAAGCTTAGGAAAGCATTGTTCATTCAGAGGCAAGTCTGCTGTTCTATACAGCATTAGATTACAGATCTACATACTGCAATTATATTTCAAGGGTATTTTCAAAGCCTCCATCATTGAGAACCACAAAACAGCTTTCAAAATCTCTTTATAAATTCATTTGCTGGGTGACATGTAGAAATGGCCAAAACTGTATTCTAAAAAATTATTTTCTTCCCTCCTCCCTTGACCAGAAACACACATTTCCACAGATCTTTGAAGGTCCCTAGAGAATATTTGCCTCTGGTCACTTTGAGAATATATTAGCAGCCCATTAAGCTTGAAATGAACTATAGTGTTATCCACCAACATCTGTGTTATCTACTTTGCCACAGCACTAGGGTTTCCAAAGGAAGCATTGCTGACATTAAAGAAAGCTTCACTGATGTTAAAGGAAGCTTTTTATTTCATCCTATGAAGCCACAGTGTAGTCTTTTGCTATTGCCCTTTCAAAAAGCTATTCTAATTCATTTTCCTCCCCAATAAAAAGAACGAAAATTTCTCGTCTTCATATGAAGGCTCAATTTCACATGCCTGTAAATGGGGTAAATCAATGAAGAATATAATTACTGTCTGAATACATAATAAACTCGCCAGGAGTCTCAGGGGTGGTGTGTGTGTGTGTGTGTGTGTGTGTGTGTGTGTGTGTGTTAACACTTCCACTTAATCTACTGTCCAAAAGACCATACACTCTGTGCCTTCCTCTATCCCCACTGGTGGCACTGCAAATTGGTGCAACCACTCTGGAAAGCAGTAGGGAGATTCCTTAAAAAACTTGGAATGGAACGACCATTTGACCCAGCTATCCTACTTGTCAGAATATACCCAAAGGACTTAAAATCAGCATAGTATATTGACACAGCCAAATCAATGTTCGTAGCAGCTCAATTTACAATAGCTAAACTGTGGAATCAATCTAAATGTCCTTCAATAGATGAATGGATTAATAAAAACTGTGGTACATATGCACAATAGAATGTTATTCAGCATTAAAAGAATAAAATTATGGCACTTGCAGGTAAATGGATGGAGTTGAAGAATATCACGCTAAGCAAAGTAAACCAATCCCCCCCCCCAAAAAAGGGTGGATATTCTCTCTGAAAAGTGGATGCTGACCCATAATGGGGGTAAAAAAGATGGTGGAATAAGATGAACATCCTTACTGTGGGAACATGTATGATTACACGTGTGGTGTGACTCTACGTTATGTACAACCAAAGAAATGAAAGCTGCACTCTATCTGTGTACAATGAATTGAAATGCATTCTGCTATCATGTATAACTAATTCGAACAAATATAAATAAATAAAAGATCAGACCAGATAGTTGAAATGCAGGGTAGATGAAAGAAAGACCATATTATACAATGTAATCAATTCAAGAAATATTAACTGACCACATGAAGAGTGAAAAAAGACTGAATACTTTCACTACAAGTAGTGACAAATGTTTTAATGGACAGATATGTTTACCCTGACTTGATCATTACACAATATATAACATATCAAAACATCCCTTGCTACTCACCAACATGTACCATGGATCAACTAAAAGAATAAAGCTTTTCAAACAGAAAACAGTTTGCAAGATGTAGAAACACAAAATAATTATATAAGTAAAATTGTTTGCAAAATTACTGGTGCTTCTTTGATATATTTCCTTTGGATATATAACCAGTAGTGGGATTACCAGATCATATGGTAGTTCTATTTTTTATTTTTAAAGGGAATTCCATACTGTTTTCCATAATGTCTGTACTTACTTACTTACCTTTCCACCAACAGTGCACAAGAGTTCCCCTTTCTCCATATCTTTGCCAACATTTTTCACTTTTAAATTTGATTTTATTAGCATTCTAACTGGGGTGAAATGATACCTCAGTCTGTTATATGGAAAAGGTGATTGTAGTAAAAATGTTGTACCATATAATTCAAAATAGCTAGAAGAAGGGATTTTGAATGTTTTCATCACAAAGAAATGATAAATGCTTGAGATGATGGATAAACTAAATATTATGAGTTGATTAATGTACAATGTATAAATATCATCCCGTATCCCATAAAGATGCATAATTACCATCTGTCAACAAATCAAATTGCTGAGAATGAGGGCAGGAAATTATAGAGAACTCTTTATATTCATATTTCATAACATGTAAGTCCCCATTTTCATAAATGAAAGCACAGTTTAATATCTCACTTAACTATTTTAATATGTTTAATAGTCTATCCATGAGAAGAGCTCACAATATATCTAGCTTTACATTTTTGAGGTACTGTAAATTGCAATATAATAGCCTGTCATTCACATAAAAATGATTCTCTACACACGCAAACACTCACACTTGAAGCAATTCAATATATACATGCAATTCAAGGATTTCTGCAATTGCAGAGGTTTACTAAAAATTATCTTAAACAAAGATAACAGAAAAGATGAGCAAAGCAGCATACTTTTTAAAAAATCCCCCCCAAAAAATGCTGAATGTTTTCTCTGATATAAGGAGGCTGACTCATAGTGGGGTAGGGAGGGGGAGCAGGGGAGGAATAGATGAACTCTAGATAGGGCAGAGGGGTGGGAGGGAAAGGGAGGAGGCAGGCAGTTAGCAAGGATGGTGGAATGTGATGAACATCATTATCCAAAGTACAGGTGAGAAGACACGAATTGATGTCAACATACTTTATATACAACCAAAGATATGAAAAAATTGTGCTGTATATGCGTAATAAGAATTGTAATGCATTCTGCTGTCATTTATTTTTTTAAAAAATCAATTAAAAAAGAAAAAAAACTAAGAATTTGGGGATGGCACTAGTTCACTCAACACAGATGTATGGTTATAAACAATGAGTTTTAGAACCAGGCTTTGTCATTCTGTATGACAATTGTTGAAATTTGACATATTCCTGCCTCACCACCATTACCCATGCCTGCTACACACGCACATACAAATCCATGCAAAATTATCAGAATGAAAAGAAACATTTTAAAGGTAGCATAGAAAATGAACGATCATACCTCTAAAATGGCCAAGGGGGCTTTAATTATAATGACTGACATTAATGTAGGAAATCACTGTTAGATATTGTTCTAAGCAACTTATATATTTAATCTTTACCATGACACTGTGAATTGGAAACCATTGTCCACATCCCATTTTACAGAAAATTTAAGTACAGAGAGATTAAATAACTGGACCAAGGTTACCCAACCAATGAGTAGTGCCCTTATCAAATAACACAAAATCATTGCCAAATAGTCTACTTTGGAATTCACAAATGTCCTGACTTACTTTCTTAAATAAGCTCCTATAAAGATTGGAACCAATATGTTCTAATTAAACTTTTTTTAAACAGAATTGACGAACTTGGATTAGTTTTTTTTTTTTTACTAACTTGGATATAATAACATAACAATTTTTTAGAATTATAGGGGAGAAACTAAAAGTCCAGGCATAGAATTTTGTGATGAGTCAGATATTGCTTTGATTCCTTCAGGATTTCAGAATCCTCATTATTAACTTCACTGGGTGGAAATCCCCTGATCAAAAGTAAAGATGTTATAACTTTGATTTAGGCACTGTGGCACTGTGTGACTAAAATTCACATTTTAAAACATCATAGTATAATAGAGCCACGTATTAGCTTTTTGACACTAGATGACACAATTAACTTTTTATAGGCTTGATCTATAAAATATAAAAATAAAACTGAACAATTTCAAAGATTTCATCAAATTCTAACAATCTATGATATCATGACTAATCCCAGAACACTGTTAGGTTAAAATGTATAAAATGTAAGTTATTTTTAACTACAAGTGTGTTTTAATTCTGGGAAAAAAAATCTAATTGAAGGTTATAGATACTTTTTCATTAAAAATTAGGGACAAGATTAAATAATATCATTTGATGCTTATATGTATACTATTTAATGCACGAAAATATGTACCTTATACAATAATAACACTAGTTTGGGTATCCTAAGCTTTAGCCATACAGTATGCTAATTCCTGAAACTTCATTAATCCCAACTTTCTTACAAGGTAGCTGAAATTATAAAACACTTTTTGAGTGATGAACTGTAATTTCAGACATTATCATCTAGTTAACATTATCATCTCATCAATTTCATACAAAACCCCTTACTGCATCATATCACCATTTCTAATTATGGAGAGAGGAACCTAGGCATTTTAAAATATACCCAGAGAATTCTGTTCTTCTTAAAGACCTGCCCTCAAGGGGAAATATTTTACAGGACCTTAACTTACCTGGAAGAAGGGAAAGCCCCAACTCCATCCCACTCAGTCTTCCTGTCTCCCTCAAGGATAGAAGAAGAAGGAGGATAAAAGGCACAGGCTCATTAAAAGACTAAAGTCTAATCATCATATCAACAGGACTCTTGTATGACAGGGAAGTGCCACTTAAGACCTATACATCTCACACCTAACTTATGAAACTTCCAGGAAAACTTAAAGACAAAGGGAAACAAAAACAAGAGCTCCAGAGAAAATTTTTAGTCTGACACTGTGGCTAGAGCAAATAGAAACATGGGCTAATTCCTAACCATATAAACATGAACCTCACACTTAAGCCCTATTCACCTCATTTATTCTCAGCAATCCATAATGTTCTCCTTTCAAAAAAAAAATACCAGGTACACTAAGACACACACACACACACACACACACACACACACACACACACACACAGTATTGCAACCATCAGAACCAAACTCAAAATTGGCTGATATGTTGGGATTAACACATTATAAATTTAAAACAACAGTAATCAATAGACTAGGGACTCTAATGTATAAAGTAAATGGCATGCAAAAACTGTGAGGTAATGTAAACAAAAAGGTGAGCGCCAAGAATCTAAAAAGTGCTAGAAATTTTAAAAAGAAAAAAGAAAGAAAAAAAAAAACCCGTGGACAAAGTAAGACTACCTTACCTTTGATAGACTCATCAATGGATTGGACATAGTCAATGATCAGTGAGCTTAAATTTTTTCAATAGAAATTTAGGATGTTGAAATGCAAGGGGAAAAAGAAGATGGAATAAAATAGAACTGTAGGACAATTACAAAAGGCATAGGTATGCATGATGGGAATATGAGAAGAAAACACAAAAGGAACAAAAGAAATATTTGAAGCAATTGACTGACAGTTCCCTAAATTAATGTCAGACACCAAATCACAGATCTAGGATGCTGACAGAACATCAAGCAGGATAACAAACAAAACAAAAATGAAACCTGGGAACATCATATTCAAATTTCCGAAAATCAAACAGAGAGAAAATATTGAAAGAAACTGGGGCAATGAGGGACGCACCTAAAGAGTAGTAAAGACAAGAATGATGTCAAATTTTTCTCCAAAACTATGCAAACTAGAAGAAAATAAATATTTTTTAAATAAAATATTAAATTTGAACAGAAAAAAAATCCAAAATTATCTTTCAAAGTGGATCTTTATTAAAAAACTAAACATTGAAGGAATTTGTCACCAGTAGATTTGTTAAAAGAAGTTCTTCTGAAAGAAGGAAAATTATGTCAGAAACTCGTATCTACATTAAGAAAGAAAGAGCATTAAAGATGGAATAAATAAAAGTAAAATGAAACATTTTCATTTTCTTATTTTAAATTTATCTAGTAGTTAGAAGTTTGTTCAAAATAATAATAGCACCAGTTACTGACTGACCATATATATGGGTAAGTGAAATGAATGACATCCATGTTATATGAATAACAGGAAAGAACTTGGAATGATTTGTTAAAAGGCAATTGTATTAAATGTGGAAGTGTTATAGTATTAAATGTTAAGTGGTGTTAAATAGTGTTGTATTCTTTGAGAATAGACTAGGACTAGTTGTAAAGATATATTGTAAGCTCAAAGGCAACCACTAAAAAGTATTTTTAGGATATATAATTTATAGACTAAAAAAGTAGAAAAATGAAATTATTCTAAATCCTCAATTAAACCCAGAAAAGGAAGAAAAATAAGCCAAGAAGGAGCAATAAAAGCAAATATAAAATAGTAACAAAAACAAACATTGTAGAAAATAATCCAATTAGATCAATAACCACATTAAACGTCAAGGATTTAAATACACAAATTTTAAAAAAAGAAAGAGATAGATTCAAATATATAAAAAACTGCACACAACTATTTGTTGTCTACAAAATTCCCATTTAAATATAAACACAGGTAGATGAAACTAGGTTAGGCAAAAGATACATGATGCTATTATTAATTTATTAGGGCTACCAAATAAAGTACCATAGAATGTGTGACTAAAATATCAGAAATTTATTTTCCCACAGTTCTGGAAGCTAGAAGTCCAAGATGAAAGGGTCAGCCATGTTGCCTTGTTCTAAGGCCTCTCTCCTTGTCCTGTAGATGGCCATAATCTCTTGTCTTTGCCTTCACAGGGTCTTCCCTCTTTGTGTTCCTATGTCCTAGTTTCCTCTTGTTATAAGGACTACATTCATATTTGATTAGTGCCACCCTAATAACCTCATTTTAACTCAATTACCTTTTTTAAGACCTTATCTCTAAATACAAGCACATTCTGAATTTTGAGGCACACAATTCGGCTCATAATACTGCCACCACAAATCAAAAGAAGCCCTTAGTAGTTGTATTAATTTCAGACAATAGACTGAAGGGCAAGGAAAGTTATCAGGAGTAAAAAGGGGCATTACATGACAATAAAGAGGCCGATTCTCCAGAAGACATAATAATCATTAATATGCATGCACCTAACCACAGATTTTCAATATATGAGGCAAAAACTAATAGAACTGCAAAGATAAAAAGAAAAATCCACTATTTTAGTTGGAGACTTATCAGTGATTGGCAGAAGGCAGATAAGCAGTGAACTAAACAACACAAACACCTGAATCTACTTGGCATGTTTAGGACACTTCATAATACCAGAATATGCATTCTTCTCAGGTTCATACAGAATAATCACCAATCTTCTTTGTCTGTTTTCTATTGCTATAACTGAATGCCACAGATAGGAACACATGTTTATTTGGCTCACAGTTTTCACGGCCAGCAAATTCAAGATTTTGTGGCTATATCTAGTAAGGTCCTTCTTCCTGGTGGAGAAATCTATGCAGACTCCCAGAACAGATTAGGGCATCACATGGTGAAAGGAATTGACCATCTTAGATCAGGTTTCACCTTCTCTTCTTTTAAAGCCACAGTCTTATGGGATTTAGGGCTCCATCCTTATTGTCTCACTTAATCTTAACTTCTTCCCCAAAGTATTGAATCCAAATACCATAGTTGGATTGAGTTTCACCACCTTAGTATCTCATTGTGGCAATTAAATTTCAGCATGACTTTTTGTGTAGACATTCAGAACACAGCACCAGTAGAGACAACAATTTGTGTCTAAAAACATACCTTAACAAATGTGAAAGAACAGAAATCATACAAAATGTGCTCCCAGACCAAAAGGGAATGAAACTAGAAATCAATAACAAAGAAAAAGCTATGAATCAATACAGAGGGATCATTATTGATTAGAAAGAAATTTCAATCATGAATTCATATATTAGAAAAGAAGAAATACCCAAAATAAATATCTAAACTTCCACCCAAGGAAATTAGAAAATTAGAAATGAAATCTAAAGTAAATAATAATAATAATAAAGATATAGTAAAAATTTAAAAGAATTTAAAAAGATGTAGTAAAAATTAAAAATGTATGCAAGGCTGATTCAACATTCAAAAAATGATGAATCAAATTTATCACATCAGTAAGCAAAGAATAAAAATCACATGATCTTATCAACAGATGAAGAAAAAGCATTTAACAAATCTAGTACCCCCTCATGATAAAAATTCTCAGCAAATTAGAAACAGAGGTAAACACTTACCCAACTTGATAAAGAATACCCCCCAAATCCCTACAGATAACATCATATTTGATGGTAAGAAACTAAAAGCTTTCCTGGGAAAAGGGAAGGATGGCCCCCTCACCATTCCTTTACAACAATGTAATGAAAATTTATTTAATACATTAAGACTACTAAAGCCATCAAAGCAAGTAAAAGATATAAAGATTGGGAAAGAGGATTGTATGCATAGCAGATAATGTGGTTTTCTATGGAGAAAATCTTAAAGAATCAAGAAATAAACTATTGGAACTAATTAGTGATTACTGTAAGGTTTCAGGGTACAAGGTTAATATACAATAGTAATTTTCTAACATATCAGCAATGACATTTGGAATTCAAAATTGAAAACAAACTACCATTCACATTAGTATCAGTAAAATGAACTACTTAGGTATAAATATAACAAAATTTGCACAATATCTATATAAAATGATACATAACTCTAATAAACCAAAGAAGATCTAAATAATGGAGAGATTTATTCCATGTACATGGATAGGAAGACTCAGTACTTTCAAAATGTCATTCCTTCCCATTTGATATATATATTCAAATGTAATACTAATCAAAATCCCAGCTACCTATTTTGTGAATGTCAAAAACCTAATTATGAGATTATATGGAAATGCAAAAAAAAAAAAAAAAACCACAAAAAACTCCACAAACAGAGAACAGTCAATAATACTGAGGAAGAACAAGGTTGGAGACCTGAAACTACCTGACTTCAAGACTTACAAAATTACAGAAACCAAGACAGAATGGCTTCTAACTTTACTACAGAGCTTTAGTAACAAAAACTGCATAATATTGACATAAAAACAGAGACATAAACCAATGATACAGAATAGACAACAATTAGACAAACCCACACATGTACTGACATCTGATCCTTAACCAAGATGCCAAAAACAAATATTGGAGAAAAGACAACCTTTGTAACAAATGGTGCTGAGAAAACCTGGTTGTATATGTAGGAGAATGAAACTAGACTTTTAGCTCCCACCCCCTCCACAAAAATCATCTCAAAACGGATCAAAGACCTAGGAATTAGATTAGAAACTGTGCAATTCCTAGAAGAAAATGTAGGGTGAACACTCCAACATAAAGGCACAGAAAATGATTTTCTCAATAGGGTATCTAAAGTTCAGGAAATAATGCCAATAGTTAATAAATGGGATAACATCATATTGAAAATGCAAAGGAAACAATTAGGAATGTGAAGAGAGAACATACAAAATGAGAGAAAATCTTTGCTAACAGAGGATTAATATCTAGAATATTTAAAGAACTCCAAAACGTTATACTAAAAAATAAAATAATCCAATTAATGGGCAAATGAATTAAGAACAACTTTCAAAAGAAGAAATGCAAATGTCTGACAAACATATGAAAAACTCTTCAATATTACTTGCAAAGGGAAATGCAAATCAAAACTATACTTAGATTTCATCTCACACCAGTCAGAATGGCAGTTATCAAGAATACAAATAATAATAAATGCTGGAGAGGATGTGGAGAAAATGGAACACTTTTACACTGTTGCTGGGACTGTAAATTAGTACAACTGCAATGGAAAAGTAAGGAGGTTCCTCAGAAGGCTAGGCATATAACCACCACATGACCCAACTATACTTTATTCTGAAGAAATAAAGTCATCATACTACTGTATACATGTATAACCATGTTCATAGCAACACAATTCACAAAAGACAAACTATGGAACCAGCTGAGGTGTCCATCAACAAATGAAAAGATAAGAAAATGTTTTCTCTAGTATGCAGAAGCTAGAGAAGAAAAAGGAAAAGAAAGGTGGGGAAGATCTCATGAAAAGAGGAAAGGGACTAAAGGGTGTGGGAGGTGAGGATGGAGGGAGAAGAGCTGGGGAGTGACCTTGGCCAAATTATATTGTCATATTGTGTGCATGTACAAATAAGTGACAATAAATCCCATCAGTATGCACAACTATAAGGTACCACTAAAAAATGTGGGGGAAAAGCAAATAAAATCAATGGAACAGAATAGAATTACATAAATATTGTCAACTGATTTCTGACAAAAAAGCAAAGGCTTTGGGGGCACATGCCTATAATCCCAGCTGAGGCAAGAGGATCACAAATTCAAAGCCAGCCTCAGTAACTTAATGAGTCCCTGATCAACTCAGCAAGACCCTGTCTAAATAAAATACAAAATAAGGCTGGGATTTGTGGCTCAGTGGTTAAGTGCCCCTGGGTTTAATCCCTAGTACCCAAAAAGAAAAAAAAGCAAAGGCAATTCAATGAGGAAAGTATAGTCTATTCAACTAATGATGAATATCTACATTTAAAAAAGTGAATATTAAACACAGTTGTTACATTTTCATTTAAATTAACTCAAAGTGTATCAAAGACTAAATGTAAAATATCAAACTATAAAAGTCCTAGAAGATAACATAGAAGATAAATGTAGGTGATTTTAGTTTTCTTTGAGAATTTTTAAGTAGAAAACCAAAGCATGAAGGAAAATATTAATAAGATGGACTTCATTAAAATCAAAATTTTCTGCTCTGTGGAAAATGATGCAAAGAGAATGAAAAGAAAAGCCACAGGTTACGAGAAAATCTCTACAAAACACATATTTGATGAAGATATGATATCCAAAATACACAAAGATTTCTTAAAACAGTCACAATTTAAAAAAACAACCCAGTAAAAACATGCATAATACATCTGAACATATACCTTATCAAGGAAGATGGAGAGATTTCACATAAGCATATGAAAAGATGCTTCACATCACATGTAATTTGAAGCACACAAATTATAACACCAGAAAGATACGTTTATACAACTGTGAGAATGGCAAAATCCAAAATACAGATAATACCAAATGCTGACAAGGATATAGAGAAACAGAAACATTCACGCATTTCTGGGCTGAAGGAATGTAAAGTGGTATAGCCAGTTTGGAAGAGAGTTTGGCAGAGCCTATAAAACTAAACATACTCTTTAACAAATGATCCAGCAATCACGCTTCTCAGTATTTACCAACATGAGCTGGAAGCGTATGTTCACACAAAAACCTGAAAAAGGATATTTGTATTAGTTTCACTCACAATTGCAAAAACCTGGAAGCAACCAAGATGCCCTTCAATGGGTGAATGAATAAACAATGGTATATCATATAATGCAGTATTTTATAACAATAAAAAGTAATTAAAAAACCATGAAAAGACATGAAGAAACCTTAAATGCATATAATTAAATGAACAAGCCAGTCTCAAAAGGCTGCATACTACGTGTTCCCAACTCTATCACATTCTGGAAAAGACAAAGCTATGAAGACAGTTAAAAAGTTCACTGGTGGCCAGAGACCAGGGTAAGGGAGGAAGGGATGAACACATGAAATACAGGGAGTTTTTAGAAAAGAAAATCTATTCCAAATGTTACTATGAAGGAAGCTATGTGTCATGTGTCGTTATATTCTTGTAAAACCCATAGAGGGTGCAACATCAAGGGTGAACTCTTATGCAAATTATGGACTTTATTTAATAATAATGTATCCACAGGAATTTATCATTTTTAGCAGAAGACCTGATACCACTAGTTACCACTTATGAGTCCTGCTTTCTTACAGTTGAAATATAACATTAGAGAAGCACGCGGAGGCAAGCATATAAAGCAGGGTTTATTTAAAAAGAGGTAACAGACATCTTCCAGGAGGGAGTAAGGGGCTATAGTAGGTATCCTTGCATCCCAAGAAATGAGAGTGGTCTGCCTCTTTTATACATCCTAGATTTTGTTTTCCTGCTCTCTTCCCCCTTATCTCTCTCCTACCTGCATAAGTGACTAGGCCCAGGAGATGCTCTGGTAGGATGGCCAAAAGGTGAGAAGCAGATGGACAGGAGGCACCAAGGTGGAGACATCCAGGAAGGAAGTGGGGCACAGAGTGCAATAACAACTTTTATAACTCCATATAGGGAGAGACAATCCCTGGGACAGGTTACTTTAGCAACAGATTGGAGCAGGGGCAGATTATTTTAATAAGGGTGGAGGAAGATTAGCATTTCAATTCCTCAGGGGTGGTTTCCAACTTCCCAGAACCAAATTGGCCTCCATTCTGGATCTGACCCTTGCCTATCTGCCAGTCTTTAATTCTGGCTTCAGTGCCACACTAATGCAAAACACTAATAGTACTAGAAATATATGTGTGATCTATGTGTGGAGGAGTAAAGGAGCAAGTAGGCATTTTATGTGCTTTCTGCTCAATTATTGTTGTGAATCAAAACTGCTCTAAAGAGTAAGGCCTATTAATCTTTTTTAAATGCCACAGAACAGAAGACAATGAGTTTTGGAAGACAAGTAATCATTAAACAATAAAAATTAAAACTATTTTACTTTCAATGCCAATTCAGCATTGGCATTCTGATATTAATGTCATTAAAAGATACTGAAATATTCCACTATCTCTCTCTGTATGTATGTCTGTCTCTCTCTCCTTTTTTCCATCTTTCTCTCTCTCTCTCTCTCATCAAAGAAAACGTTTCCTTCCAAATAAATAAATAAATAAATAAATATTTGGCAAATTTTCTGGAAATAAAATAAAGTGCCCATGGACTTTGCCATCTCCCAATAAACAAGTTTGTTTTCACTAGAAAACTGCTTTTTTGGCATTTACTAAAATACACCAGACTTGTGCTTTACAACAGGGAAGGAAACGGAGTGTTACAGGTCCCATTGTTGCAATAAATGCATGGACCAGTCGGCATGTTAAGATCTTAGACACAATAAGAAAAATTTCAATTAAAAAATCATAAAGAAATGAAGAAAAATACTGGTAAACAATTACAATAGACTGGGTGAGATGGTTCTTGGTTCCTTTGGGCCCATGGTCTGTGTGTTTAAGCACCAACAAATGTTTATAAAATAGGGAGCAATAAGGAATATACAAAAAAAGTTGGCGTAGTTCTTGAAAGAAAAAGAAATTCTTTCAAAGACATTCAGGGTCACTCCAGGTGAGATTTGGGTTGGCACTAAAAAAAAAAACACATTGAGACAGAGACCTTTTTCTTGGGATTCTTAAGTGATGGCTTCTCTGCTCCAGTTCCCACAAGGGAGGCAGAAAAAAGAGGAGGAGGAAATTCTTAAGAAAGTTCCACCCCAATAAGGGGGATCATGTTTCAGGGGGTTGAGTCTAGCTTCAGAATGTCTTCTGATCAGCAGATTGAGTGACATCTTGGAAGGCCACACCCTTCTCAGGTGCTATGTGGGGATCATGGGCAGAGTGAGCAAAAAGGACACATACAGCCCAGAGAGGCAATGTCAGTCCAGTCCATTCATGTACTTATGTCATAGTTCATACACACACAGCCTATAGCTGGCCCATCACAAAAGCCTACTCCTCTCTTTAGTCAAATTAAACTTCAAGGGTCATATATAGGATGTGAAGCTTAACAGTATTACTCAGAAAAAAAAAGAGAGAGAATAAAATTATGGCATTTACAGGTAAATGGATAGAGTTAGAGAATATCATGCTAAATGAAGGAAGCCAATCTCAAAAACAAAAGGCCTTATGTTTTCTCTGATAAGTGGATGCTAATACATAATGGGATGGGGGCATGGAATGCGTGGAGAAACTTTGGATGGACAAAAGGGAGGTGGGGAGGGAGCATGGAGGTAGGAAAGATGGTGAAATGAGATGGACATCATTACTCTAGGAACACGCATAATTGCACGAATGGTGTGACCCTACTTTGGGTACAACTAGAGAAGTCAAAAAATGTGCTCCACCAAACAACTCAATCAATAAATGGGCCAAGGACCTGAACAGACATTTCTCAGAAGAAGATATACAATCAATCAACAAATACATGAAAAAGTGTTCAATATCTCTAATAATGAGAGAAATGCAAATCAAAACTACTCTAAGATTTTATCTTATGCCAGTCAGAATGGCAGCTATCAAGAATACAAACAACAATAAGTGTTGGCAAGGATGTAGGAGAAAAGGCACACTCATACATTGCTGGTAGGACTGAAAATTGGTGCAACTAATCTGGAAAGCAGTATGGAGATTCCTTAGAAAACTTGGAATGGAACCAGCATTTGACTCAACTATCCCACTCCTTAGTTTATGCCCAAAGGACTTAAAATCAGCATACTATAGTAATGCAGCCACATCAATGTTTATAGCAGCTCAATTCACAACAGCTAAATTGTGGAAGCAACCTAGATGCCCCTCAATAGATGAATGGATAAAGAAACTGTGGTATATATACACAATGGAATATTATTCAGCATTAAAAGAGAATATAATTATGGCATTTGCAGATAAATAGATGGAGTTGGAGAATATCATGCTAAGCAAAGTAAGCCAATCCCCAAAACTCAAAAGGCTGAATGTTCTAATAAGTGGATACTAATCCATAATGGGGGAAGATGGCATGGGAAAAATGGAGGAACTTTGGGTAAAGGGTAGCAGGGAGGGGAGGGAGTATGGGAGCAGGAAAGATGGTACAGTGCGATGGACATTATTACCCTAGGTACATGTGTGACTGAACATATGGTGCAACACTACATCGTGTACCATCAGAGAAATGAAAAGTTGTGTTGCAATTGTGTAAAATGAATCAAAACGCATTCTGCTGTCACATATACCTAATTAAAATAAATAAATAAATTTATTTTAAAAAAATTGTGCTCCAGTTGTATATAATGAATCGAAGACCATTCTGCTGTCACGTATAACTGATTAGAACAAATAAATAAGTTAAAATTTAAAAAAAAAAAGTAGGAAAAGGAAAAGGGAGAAGGCGCTGGAAGAAAGCTTTACCTTCAAAGCCACAAGAAACTTCCTGTGCTGAAATAAAAGATCACATTCAAATGCCCAAACAGCAACTCCAACAGAAAACGAGACTTTATTTTCTTTTGTCACCACTTCCATTCAAATTAGGAAGCTGTCAGGAGAAGGAATCTTCTGATTGTTAGGTGGCCTGTGTCCACCAACGATTGGCATCACCTGATACTCACAGCCTTTTTATCCTGTTGAAGAACACAGACTGCAGGACAAGGGCATGAAGTCAGATCCTACCATGGACAGCACAGAGATGTCCTGGGGAATTGAGTAAACTTGCAACTACAATATAGCCTCAGTTAGGAAAGGGATAGATACAGACCCCAGGAAGGCTCAGCTTCCCAGAATTCCTGTTTGTCTGTAGCATCAACCATCTGCAGACATTTTTTCATTTTCATTTTCATGCCCTATATTCTAACACAGAGCATGCTGAGGTTTTGTATTAGCCCTAAATATTTTAGTGACTTCGGTTAAAATTGTAGACTGCAAGGTTTACCACTGTTGCCAAGCCTCTCTGAATCCTGATACCTGTCATGAGAGTCACTATTGAGATATGCTTGTCTTTTTTCTTTTGTAAAAAAAAAAAAAAAAAAAAAAAAATGCAGGGTCATTTAAAGGAGGCTGAATTTACCTTTAGATTACTCCTTATCCAAACCTACACATGCCTATGTCAGAAATTATACTTATTTTCACAGCTGAACTCAGAGGAAATATGCACTTAACATGCCTAAAATATTATGTGAACATTGTTTTCTTTGAAAAACTTTTTCTTTTTTCATATAAAAATGAGAACCAAACACATTTCTAAAGAATGACATCCCATACCTCCTCTCAATTTTTCTCCTCCTTCTTCTTTATAGTTCTTTCCAACTTTATTATATCCCACTCTTGGGAAAGAAAGATAGAATAGAAAGCAGGAAGCATCTGGGAGCTGACTGAGATACCAAGAGAAGCAAATGGGAAGAGAAGAAGCCAAACAAAGGATCAGAGAGATGGTAGGGGAAATACAGTGGTCTAGAAGTCCCTGGTTGACTGTGTCTTTCTATACTGAAATCTTTGAAGTAATGTATTTTTTCTAGAAAAATGAAAGTAGGATAGCAATGCTGTTGAAAGCAACAAAATGAAAAGCTACAGTCTGCATGATTTCTAGCCCTTTGGTTTTTACCAACAAAAACCAACAGAGGCAAATACTAATCTTGCACAAGTCAGTTATGCATTCTCTTGCCTCTGGGAGGTGAAACAGCTATTTCCCTGGCAGGATACACACAGCTACAGTGCGAGGGCATGCAGCAGAGTACATTGTTCTCTGCTGTCTACTTGAAAAATATTCCAAGTCAGAAGACAGTCACGAGCAGTGTATTTGACCTAAATTCGGCTACAGTGCTTCTGTTTAGTCTCCCCTCCCCTTCACATTATGATTCCTTGCATATATTTTATTACCCATCAATTCAAAGAACCCTAGATTAGCTCGGGAATTTATAAAACAGCAAAATGTTTTTAGATTTATATCTGAGTCAACTATTAAAAGCACCAGTATTTTTTATTTAAATTTTCTTTTGCTTTAAATGTGTTTAAGAGCCATATAATATGCCAGGGTCTCTTATTTTTAAATTTTTTTTAGTTGTCAATGGATCTTTTATTTATTTATTTATATGTGGTGCTGAGGATCGAACCCAGGGCCTCACACGTGCCGGACAAGCGCTCTACAGCCTGGGAAGATAAAAGTAAATGGGGAAAAAATTCTCCCTATATCTTTCCATAATTTAAGATAGCAGACTTGGCATGTTTCCTATTTACCAAGAAACATGGTAGATACCCCATAGCCACAACTGAGCCACAATTCCAGCTCCTCCAGTATCTCTTAATAAAAACAAACAAAAAAATAACTTGTGGATATTTTGCTTAAAAACTATTTTACTTGCATCAGAATACAAACTCACCAATGTGCATTAAATTCATGCCAATAATTATTTCTAACAGGACTTGCAGATAGAAACAACAAAAAAAAAACCCAAACATGGTGTTTTAAAATCAATTTGAACTCAAATATGTCCGCTTGAAAACAGTATTACTTTAGCACCAATCTTTTAAATTTTCTTGGAAATCTTTATTATTGAAAACTATGAGTTTACATATTTTTAAAAGACAGGAGATTTGTTGAAAATGAATTTGTAATATCTGCCGCCTGGGCAGATAAAAGTAAATGGAAAAAAACATCTCCCTATATCTTTCCATAATTTAAGATAGCAGACTTGGCATGTATTTATATCTACCAAGAAACATGGCAGCTGTCCCGTAGAGAATTAATGTAATCCCTGTACCCTTAGACCGCTGAACTCGTAGCCGTGAACATAAGCCTCTTGAGTAGAACAAATTCCTCTGGTATTCCTTTTCTCCTCCAAAAGATAAGGGTAAATGTTTCTTCATAGTCTTGCTTATTCATTAGAAATCTCCTGGGACATGAATTGCAGACTCAAATCCTCTCTCACACTGTAATTTTATTTCCTTCCTAATATATATTTGTCCACACTGAAAGAAAGTAGAAAAAAATCACTACTCTTCTAAAGAGAACTTTTATTTGGAGCACTGGTCTGAAACTATCTTTAGTTGTCCATAAACATTTCTCTACTCCAAGTACCTTCAGCAGCAAATAACATGGCAGAGCATGAACACTGGGCTCAGGATGACACTGAACATCTCAAACAAAACCATGGCTAACCCAATAATATCACTCTTCTCAAAAGAGTTTAAGTTAACATTTCTGAACTTTTCTTAAGAACTTATAAACAAGAAAAAAAATAAAGTATCAAACATAATAGCAAAAGAGGGTTCTCCTGGTCATGAGGGATATCAGGCAGTGTCAGAGCAGCCAACTGAGAACAGATCCAATTACTTTGCCTCATTTCAGCCATACAACCTTGGCTTAGTCACTTCACTTCTGTGGGCTCAGGTTCCACATTATAAAATAAAAGACGTTGTACTAAGGTCATCAAAAATAGTTTACATCACTAGGATCAACAGATACAGCCTAGGATGCAAAATTGAGAGAGCACTTTTCTTGTTAATATAAAGAAAAATAAATATAAGGCATTTTCGATGTGTTTTGTATATGGTAATACCTCTAATTTGGTGTAGTTTTCCTCTCTGTGGTTTGACTGCCCTTTTCCATTCTTACCTGAAATTTTCCTCCCTTGAATATAAAAAGGAAATTAATTTCTCCTTTTTCTATGCTATCTAACAGGTATCTTTGTTAATATTTACCTTGAACCTTGAGATAGTTTCTCATATATATATATATAATTGTCTTTGAACCCACAGGGCAGTAAACAATTCTGGGTGACCCTGAGTGCTCACTGGGTATTAGTGGAAATAAATGGATGATCACAGGACTATCATCTATGAATATAAATATTTTCACAATGTTATGTCCAGAAAAACAAAATGTGTGCATAATAGTGAATACTCATTCGAAAAGATGGCAAAACATGAACCAAATGGTTCAAGAAATAGATCTGACAGCAGTGCGAAGACAACTTTATAGACACAATAGCTTCTAAAGTCAAGGAACAGCAAGGCTTAAAGCAGTAAGTGTCCACTGTAGGTCACAAACCCAAAACAGTCCACTTCCACGATTTTACACAAGAAAACATTTATATGTGTGTATGTGCATGTATCTTAATGTATGTGTGTGTGTGTGTGTGTGTGTGTGTGTGTGTGTGTGTGTATATATATATAGTGTGTGTGTGTGTGTGTGTGTGTGTGTGTATGTGTGTATTCTATAAATTAGGTTTTCATCTAATCCCAAAGTGAACTTCACAAAGTTTAAGAACATGGTTTTGCTGCTTGTATTGCTATGGTTTCTGTAAGGCCCTCTTACTGAAGACGTGATTCCTTTGATGTGGTCAAATTAAAAATTTGCAAGAAGATCACAAACTATCACAGGCAAAATGAGGTAATTAAAAGGATCAACTAAATAATTCAAATCATTTTGACTCAATTGTATATGCTAATGAGATCTTGGGACAGGATGAATAAATGAAATCTTCAGTGAATCCCAGACCACACTGTGACTATTAATTGCAATTTAAAAAAATTACTAACTGTTCTTCAGAACGGCTGTTCTGAAAGAACATTACAAAGGTTTGATTCAGCTTCCTTCCTTGTCCACCCTCTCAGTGGAAGTGCTAATGAGCAGTGACATGACTAACAAGGGACAGCAAGAGGAAATATCCCATGTCTTCCAACCTACTTACCCAAACCATGATTCCTCCTGCTCACACCTGTAGCTAACCTTATCCAATTTTAACAAACAATTCTATGATACTTAACACGTTTTATTTTTTCTACTTTTTTTTTACTACTTCACAATTTTTAATGCATCTTTCGTGCTTTCATAGTTGCTGAGAGCCATTGCCAAGTAGGTATGACGCATGGCATGACCCAGGTCATTTGCAGTGACATTGCATGTAAGGTGACCTTGCTCAAGGACTAGGGCAGATCCAGGTTTAGGGCGGATCAGGGTTTAGGGCGCTCCTTGGGTTTAGGGCGGTTCCAGGTTTAAGGTGTATCCTGCTGGGAATAGGGCGCATCCTGCTGCCTCAGGTGCGCCTGCTCCTTGAGTTCCCATTGAGTTCTCGTTGAGTTCTCGTGGGATTCAGAGCCTATTTGGGATTCAGAGCCTGGTGGAGTACGTGAATTTTGCCCAGAACTTGGATTTCCCCAGAACGTGTGTGGAGTGCCGGTGTGAGTTTGGGAATAAAGAATTGCTGTTTGAATCTACAAGGCTGTGAGTGGCTCGTGATTTTTTGCCCAGCCAGACTTCGGCACATAGTAATTGGTATAATTAAAAGAGCCTATTAAGTAGAACCTTTATTCTGTTTTGTCCCTTTCAGTTTCACTCTGCCCAAAGTTCTCCAAATGATATTTTAAAACCACTAAAGCTTTGTCAACTATCTCTGTAAAACCAGTGGCTCCCTGAACATCTGAACATGTCCATAGTGCCGCGGACATACCTTCCTGCTCCCATCCTCCAGGCCTCTCACTCAACCTCTTCCTTGTACACCAGCCAATTTGAACTGCCTTGACTCTTTGAGACTGTCATCTCCAAACTCTCCACTTTCAGCCTTTGCCCAGGCCTTTCCACTGTCTGTCATACACCAGTTTCTACCTGCATGCCCTCCTCCTCTCTGCCAGACACAGTCAACTGGACAGGCTCTGAGAAGCAGCCACTGGTAGACTTTGTTTGTGGACGGGTGAGTCTGCCCAACTCTGAGTTAACTTGTACAGACTAAAGTCCTGTTCTCCAAAACTCTTGATCCATTAAAAGAACTAACATTTTGAGCTCCATCTGCCAAAGCATTTGTCTTCAATCCAAATTTGGGTAATTCAGATTACTAATGATTTGTCTTGTCAAATACCAATATCTGAGTTGCAATTATCTATTTGTATTTCTCCCCCATTTTTAGTATCACTAATCATGTTTATTTTGACCATCATTATATTTTTCAACACCTAGCACAGTGCCTGGAACATAGTAGGTACATGACAGATATTCAACCAACAATTGTTTTGTGAATAAATAAATGGCCAAATAACAAAAGAACTGCAAACTTCTCAGCATTAGAGTAAGGCCTCTGGAATTTCATTTCTCAGCAGCTCCTAGTTAACTTTAAAAATATTTAAACATTTACACCATATAGTAAAACACTACCAATTCTGATTATTGCCCTCCCCCCAGTACTAGAGATCAAATCCAGGACCTTGCACTGAAATAGCTCTACCTAAAACATTAACTAATTCTTATTCCATTACTTTAGTATTCGACCACTTAATCTGTCATAGGTTTAAATGTACCTCATTTAATGGAATATAGTAATCAAAAATTAGATAATAAACTGGTTTTAAAAATATTAGTTCTTGGGGCTGGGGAAACAGCTCAGTCAATAGAGTGCTTGACTTACATGCACAAGCTCCTGGGTTCAATCCCCAGCACCACAAAAGAAAATATTAGTGCTTTATTAGTTATTATCTGGAAAAGAAACCATGCTTAAATAATGCCAAATTAATTTCTTATTTTTCTGGAAGATAAACCATACTTAAATAACACCAAATTAATTTCTATGTACAAAGTACTGAAGTAGTTTTAAATGATTCTTGTCTACTTACTGAGTTAGAAATATAAGATCTTTCTTTCCAAAACTATAGTAAAAATTGTTTTGAAGCTTTAGTTTATGCTAGGAATTAAAAATATGCTATTTCTGTTTGAAAACACAAATAGGCTTTCTTCTAATTCAGATTTGACTTATCCCATTTTAATAAGTCATCATATGATGCTTTACAGTGATTTTTTCACATCTGATTACTTCACAATTTTAACTCTTTCATGGTTTAAACATGCTGCCTCTCAAGCCAGTTTCTTACTGATAAACCTGACCTCTTTGCTTATTGCAGGTACTTGTTAAATAAACAAAACATTGTAGAACCACATGGATTCAGAACCAACAATAAGTATCATGAAGTGAAGGCTCATAACAGAGACCTTAGACCTTCATGTGAAGGAGTACACAGAAGAATGATCATGTGAAAGAGAGTTCCCTGACTCCATCCCACTATGCGCCAGGAGAAAGGCGGTCACACCGAGCCTTCTACTTCTGACCAGCATGACAGCCCTATCAGCAAGGAAAACCACCCACGTACAGAAGCTCCAACTCAGAATTCAAGTAAATCACAGCAGTTGCAACAGCAATAAGTAGAAATGCCTCAATTTAAACAGAAAAAAAAATCAGAATTCAATAAATCTAGAAAAAAACAAAGCAAATATGAAATCCTTCACTCCCTAATGTAACTGGACGTAAGCAGAGGTGCTTTACCTTACTAAATCACTGAAAAACCACCTGGTTCTCTAAAATTTTATAAATATTCTGCAAGTGAATATGCTAATAAATGCATTAAAATAAGGTTGAAATACTGCAGTAATACTTTATTTCTTGAGTAAATGGTTAGTAAAAAAGCAGAAAAAATAAAATTTAAGAGAGTTTGAAAAATTGGTCATCAAAAGAAATCACATCTAAGACAGAAGAAATCATCAAAGCTAGACTTCAGAATCTGACTTGAATCTCTGATTGATGTTTGATGTCCCAATAACCAAAATTCCTATCATGAACTGAAAATAAATGATCATATCTTTAATATTTCTATATAAAAACAAAAGTTTTACAGTATTTTACCTAGCCCTCTCTTTTGAGAATGCCGTCAAATATTATTAAAATAAGCAACTTATTTCAATATCTTGTGTTTATAACAAAGGAAAATGAAAATAAAAGCCTCATTGCTATATAATAATATTATTTTTATTGGCACATTATAATTGTGGACAATAGTGGAAATCATTATGCCATTTGTACGTGTACATAATTTGATCAATCTCATTTCCCTGTGCCTTCCCTTTCCCTCCCCTCCGTACCCCTTTGATCAGCTTGCTCTACTGGTATCAATTTTAATTAGCACATTATAATTTAATACATACATGGGATTCATTGTGCTATATTCAAACATAAACATTTCATAATTTAGTCTGTTTCATTCCCCAGTACTTCCCCATGCCTTCTCCTCCTCCCTCCCTCTCAAATACCTTCTTCTACTCTATTGTTCTTCCTTATGATTTCATGAGATTCTTTCTTTCTTTTATGTTCTTTTTCCCCCTGTCTCTCTCTCTCTCTCTCTCTCTCTCTCTCTCTCTCTCTCTCTCTCTCTCTCTCTCTCTCTCTCTCTCTCGTTTCCACACATGAGAGAAAATATTAGACTCTTCACTTTGTGAGTCTGGCTTATTTCACCTAGTATAATGTTCTCTGGTTATGCCCCTGTACCTGCAATGCCATAATTTCATTCTTCTTTATGGTTCAGAACTCCATTGTTTATATATACCACATTTTCTTTATCCACTCATCTGTTGAAAGACACCTAGGATGGTTCCAAACTCAGTCATTATGAATTGCACTGCTGTAAACATTGGTATGCATGTATCACTATAGTATGCTGATTTTCAGATCTTTTGGATAAATACCAAGGTTTTATAGTATTTTGAAATAAGAGTTTTAGAAAAGAACCTAGGCATTACTAGTAAATGGAAACATTCTTCTCAACATCCGAAACCAGTAATGTATGAACCTATTTAAAAAGAATCATTGTTGGGCTGGGGATGTGGCTCAAGGGGTAGCGCGCTTGCCTGGCGTGCGTGTGGCCCGGGTTCGATCCTCAGCACCTCATAAAAACAAAGAGGTTGTGTCCGCCAAATACTAAAAAATAAATATAAAAAAATTCTCTCTCTCTCCCGCTCTCTTTAAAAAAAAAATCATTGTCAAAAAAAGCCTTATGATTAGAAAATTACATTTGCACAATACAATAATTATATAAAAATCAAAAGCAAACTTAATAACTTGCTCTAAGATGAGTAGTTAAGCCTATGAACTACAAATCTAAAAGTCTAAAGTGTATATATCATATCAAATATCCATTTGATGCACTAACATTAATATCTAAATAGAAGTAAGGACTTCTGATTATTCTTAAGAGGCAAAAGGGAGAAAGGGGAGAAAGTGTGACTCTTAACTGAACACTCTTAAATTCCTAAACACTTCAGTTTAATCTTTCCTCTTCTGATTCATAACACATAATTCTCTATATAACAGTTACATATTCCCCACATCATTACTATCATCTTTAAAAAATTTTTAGTCCAAATTTTATGAACATTCAAAAATAAATGAATGCTGTTTTTCAAAATGCTGTACAAGTGTTGAAAAAGTAAAGCAAACTTTGAGGTTCTACCATTCACTATTGTTGCCACAGAGGAGTGAGCAGGAACCCTTTGCCTTAAGCAACAAAGGTGAGATCCACCTGTTTCCACTGCACTCATCTGGGGACTGATGCTCTGGAAGTGGGTGTCACCCAATGAGACTGGGCTACACACCTTGAAGACCCAATTCATTCCTCATTTGGGTTCAACATTTTTGAATGTCCCTTCTCCCCAATAAGTAGAGGATTTTCAGATGGCTTGCTCTCTCCTTCCAACAGATCCTTTTTTCTTTTTTAAGAGAGAGAGAGAGAGAATTTTTTAATATTTATTTTTCAGTTTTTGGCGGACACAACATCTTTGTTTGTATGTGGTGCTAAGGATCGAAACCAGGCCGCACGCATGCCAGGAGAGCATGCTACCGATTGAGCCACATCCCCAGACCCCAACAGATCCATAAGGTTAAGAGCCATCCTTGATTCCAGCAAGCAAAAGGTATTTTTCTGTGTGTTGTGTGCTTCTTTCACAATTTTCTCAAATTATTGATGTAGTCAGATTGTGTGACCCAGCACAGGTCGCCAGCCCAGCTAGCTGGTGATACACTATTATGTTAGAATATCTTTGTACTATTTTAATCAAAATCTGTCTTCTGTACCAGATTAAGAGACTGTAGCAGAGGTTGTTCTCTATACCCAGAACCCTATTTCCTTTTCTCATCTTAGGCTAGAATTCCAGACTTTCTTGAATTTATACAAGGCCTTTTGACTCAATTTAGCTAATGGATTGTGGGTGTTATGTATGTCAATTCAGGGTTGAACACAAAACTGTCCCATTGATTCCTCCTTTTTCTCCCTTCTCTGATTTCCCATGTGGAAAATTCTGAGTTATTTAGGGAATGATGGTACTTTTAGGTGAAAGTGGTCTATATCCCGGTATTTGCTTCCACGTACCCTCCCCTCACCCACACTGGACTGTAGTTTATAGGAGAAAGAAATATTTGTTGCATGACCCACTGGTATGCAGGCATCATTATTTGCAGCAATGAGTCTATCCTGAGTTAATGAAGGATACAGCATCAAAAGGCCCCAGTGTCTAATTCAGGTGTTCTCAATCTTGGCTGCATACTGGATTCAAGTACTGAGCTCTTTAAAAAGTACCAATGTCTGGGCATTAATTTGGATCAACTGAAATTGTATCTCTACAGTGGGCCAAACATCTCTACTTTTTAAAAGGTCTCCAAGCAATTCTGATTGAGAATCACATTGAACAGGATGGAAAACCACCACTAACCATGCAGCTATATTTACATTCAATCATAGCAAAGATGGTGATGTAAGGGTAAACTTTTTAAGCTGATTCTAAGCTGCAAAGCCTGAGTTAAAGTGTAAAATACTGGGCATTGTAAAGTTTCCAAGCTGCAGGGTCTGAGTTAAAAAGTGAAGGAGTTTAAAAAGTGTTAAAATCCTCTGTTAGGACAATACCCGAACTGCCCAGTAAATATTCCCACTGACTCCCTGGTTGTCTAATAACCTGGGACTCTGTGTAGTTTGTCACATAGTCCTTTAGGCCCTAAAACTAATCAGTTTGAATGTGTACCCCGCTTAGAAGTAACCAATCACCCCTGCCCAGCCTGTTCCCACCAATGAATGTACTAATCATGTCTCAGAGTTGTTGTTCAATTTTCCCCAGAGTTGTTGTTCAATTTTCCCTCGACTCATGATGATTTGTTCTGATGTATGCAAAGCCCTCCCCCACCCCCCCACCCCCACCCCACCCTCCCCAAAAAGTGTACTTAAGCTCTGCTTGACCTCTGCTCTGGGCTCTGGGCTGTTTTCCCTTCCTGAGTGAGCCGAGAGCCTCAGTGCGCTGAATTAGGATCCTCTTCAATAAAAATCCCCTTATGCATGTTGCATGAAGCTGGTCTCTTCCTCCAACGATTCGCCAGACCCTTACAGTGACTTAATCCAGTGTATTACCTATTCCATCATGGCCCACGTAAAGCCTCAGTTCATGACCAAATTTTTACATACTGAAACACAGAACATTTTTAGGAAAAAATTTCATGAATATTTTACAATCAGTCCCCCAAAATTTGTCCTTCAATTTCAGGTAAATGTTAGTCTTTCCTTAATTAAAATACATAATCATTTGATGAGGATCAAATGTTTGAAGAAAAATTTAGTTTTCACTAAGAAATAACTGCCATGATAATTTAAAGACTGGCTATAGTTCTATGAGAGATAAATTCACAAATACTGCAGACTCCTCAATTCTATTTCAATCCCATAAATTAATGGTTTGTTTTTCAAGGAAGCTCTAACCTATACTGCTGATTATTTAATCATAACACTTCCAAGAGGTTATTTAAACACACCTTTTCCAGATGGTATGAGATAAGTAAAAATCATCACATCATTGAGTCAATTATTCTGTTCTTAAGTTCAGCATTCTAATTCAAAACCATGATCAAAAGCAAATATCAATCTTATTAAACCTTTATTTGTGTAGCTCCTAAGTTTTTAAAGTCAGTCTCATAGATCTGGACCCACAGCATTTCACAGGAAGAAATAGGGGGAAAAATGAATTTTATATACCATGTTCTGCTGAAAATATAAGTGACTTATTCTTCAACAACAAACAGATAATAGCTTCATTCTATTTGTACTATGTTAATTAAAAGTAAATAATAATGGTAAGAGCTAGGAGTAACAGTAGTATTACAAATAGAGTCATTGGATTCTTGCTCTGTGAATTTTATAGCTTCTCCTATGAAGTTGAGTATATTGGCTGATTTTGGCTGATTTACTATTTTGTCCTAACTGTAATTAGCAGTAATATTTTACTCATCCCCCCAAATTTAAAACACCTAATTTTGAAAATCTACTAATGAAAGTAGTATTTGAACCCAGAATCATGAATATTTAGCTTGCTGAGACAGGCCTTATTATTGTCTTCCATTGTTGAGAGGCGGGTCAGAATGACTCTTGGCATTTGCCAGAGGGAATGTTTGAAAGGAAATGCCAGCGAACCATTGAGATGATGATTTGAGTTAAGCTATATATAATTGCTGTGATGCTGGATTGATTGAATTGTATATTTGACCTTTACTGTTGGGCAATGGGGTGGCTCTTGCTGCCTGGCACCCACTACTTTGGAGTTCTCCAGCTACTTTGGAGTTCTCGGGGGATTTCCGGAGAGTACCCATTGGTTCAGGAAGTGCCTGGAGGAGGGATTTCCGGTGTGGGGGGATTCTGGAAGGGCTGAGTGGGTGGCATTGGTGGAAAAGCACACGTGCAGTGCCGTGAGAGTTCGGGAATAAAGAGTTGCTGTTTGAACCTACAAGGCTTTGTGGCGGCTCGCCAGACTGTGGCATTCCATATGTTTAAGATCAATTTCTACTAAGAAAAAATATTCTAGTAAATATGTGAATGTTTATCAAAAATCAAGTTCTTCAAATAGACACTGAATTGGTTGATAAGATATAATAATAATTATGTTTTCAAATTCTATGGGGTAGAAATCAAGACAGGTTTTTTTAACTCTTTTTCTTTTTTTAATATTTATTTTTTAGTTGTAGTTGGATACAATCTATTAATTTATTTATTTTAATGTGGTGTTTGGGATCAGTTAGGCAAGCACTCTACCATTGAGCCACAACCCCAGCCTCAAGACAGACTTTTGTAAAAGTTTTCAATTTTGAAAAAAAAAATTTCAAATTTGAAAAAACATAAATATTTGTTGTCAATTAAAGTAGTGATTTAATCTCTGAAATTATTTATGTACATATTGTAAGGGTCCAGTGAAGCGTCGGAGAAAGAGACCACCAAGAGACCACTCATGCAATTGGCAAAAGGGGATTTATTGAACCAGCATGCTGGGGCTCTGTGCCCACTCAGGAAAGGAGAGCAGCCCAGAGCCCAGAGCAGGGGTTGAACAATGCTTAAGTACACTTTTTGGGGAGAGCGGGGGGGGGGGGGGGGGGGGGGGGGGGGGCGCTTTGCATACATTAGAACAACAATTCTTATACTTGATTAGTACATTCATTGGTGGGAACAGGGCGGGCAGGGGTGATTGGTCACTCCTAAGTGGGGTACACATTCAAACTGATTGATTGGTTTGGGGCCTCGAATGCCTACGTGCCAGGTTACACAGGATCCTAAGTTATTAAACGACCAGAGGACCAGGAGAAATATTTACTGGACAGTTCAGGTATTGTCCTAACAGCTACAGGTTTTAACTAGAGGAATTTGTAGAGGTTTTAAGTAGAGGAATTTAACTATACCTGGTCCTTTACTTTTTAACTCAGGCCTTGCAGCTTAGAAACTTCACAATGCCGGGTCTTTTACACTTTAACCTTTACACTTTAACTTCAATTTCTTTTACTCTTACATTTTTGGTTCTCAGAAGGTAAGGATTCCAAGGTTCCACTTCTATCAGTACAAGAGCTCCCTGGCAAAGGGTTTGATTTTGGTTAGCATTTTGCCATTTAAACTGTAAACAATTTCAAAACATACTAAAATGAAATGTAATATTCATTAATGACCGAATAAATTGAAAGATTTTAATTGAAAATAGTTTACAAAAATTCTCACTTCTGTTATGCCTAAGAGACTTTGTAAATTGTATGAGAATAAAGGACATGGAGAAAAAATATAAAGATTAGGGAGGTAGAAATATAGGGCTTGGAGCAGAGGGGGAAAATGTTTTCTAGAAGGAGTTCTTAATATACTAAAAAACGGAGAAAAATAATTTTTACTTTGTTATTGTTATTCTCAAAACAAAAAGATAAAGCAATATAACAAAAATGACCTGCCACTCAAAATCAATCACATTAATATTTAATCTTACCTTCTTCTGATTTGATCTGTTTTTAAGTGGGATATTATTTTGCTATATAGTGAATACAACTGCTTTTAAATTACAGTTCTACCACTTTGGGAAAATGTATACAGTCACATAACCCCCACCACAATCAAGATATAGAACAAGTTTCCGCAAAATTTATCATTTCTTTATGCTCACTCACCCTACTTTCAGCCTCTGTTAGTCACTGATAATGTCTTTTATCTTCAAAAAGTTGCCTTTCCTAGCTTGTCATGGAAATGGATTGATAACTTTTCGAGTCTGGCTTCTTTTACTTAGCTTGCATTATCTCTGCTCTATGATCAGTAGTTTCTCCCTTTTCATTGTTGAATATAATTCTATTCTATTGCAGCACCACAGTGTGTTTATTCATTTACCAGTTGAAGGACATTGGGTTCCCCACCTCACCCCCCCACCCCACCCCACCCCCCCGTTGTACAGGGATACAAATAAAACTATTAAGAACACTCATCTCCAGATTCTTGAGTGTGAACTGTTATAGTTTAGACCTAGAAATATTACCAGAAAAATCTGATGTGTTAGGAAATGTTTAGAAGTGAAAAGAGTGAATTATGAGAGCTTTAACCTCACACATTTGATGGTTTAATAATTTGAATGGACTGCTGGGTGGTGACTGTTGGCAAGTGGGGCATGGTTGGAGGAAGTAGGTCACTGGGTTTGTCCCACTGGGGACTATATCTTGTCTCTCTCTCTGTCTCTCTGTCTCTGTCTCTCTGTCTCTGTCTCTGTCTCTGTCTCTGTCTCTCTCTCTCTCTCTCTCTCTCTCTCTCTGCTTCCCTGTTACCCTGAGCTGAGCAGTTCTCCTGTGCCACATCCTTCTGCGGAGCTTCCACCTTGGAGCCTTCCAGTGACGGGCTGAATTTCTGAAACTGAGCCAAAATAAATCTTTCCTCCTTTAAGTTGTTCTTGTCAGATATTTTGGTAACAGCAACAAAAACCTGACTAGCACAAGCGGGCATGCACACACACACACACATACACACACACACAGACACACACACACAGACACACACACACACACAGGCACACACATACACCAATAATTTCTCTTGGTTAATCTGATCATTTTAAGCATATTTTTAATTTTACAAAAGTCAGCCAAATAATTTTCCCAAATGGTTGTACCATTGTGTATTTTCATGATTGGGGTTAGAGAAGTATGTTTAACCTGTACTCTTTTATATTTTCTTTATAATTTTAAGATCGGGCTTCAAATTATATCCTTAGTCTATCCAGCAATGATTTTATCTTTACATAGGGGACAAAAGTGAAACAGTAAAATTATTTATTCATACAAACCTGTTGTTTGAACATATTTTCTTGAATAGTCCTACATTAATTAGTAATTTCTCCCACCACTATCAAAGATACACAGAAATCTGAATATGTTTAGGAACCTTCACTGAGTTCTATATATTGATGTACTTATTTAGTATTTCAACTATGGTTATAAGTACTACTGTATCAGGATAAATCTGGATATTTAATAGGCCTAAGTCTCCCTCTATTTTTAATCCTTTTTCAGAATTAGGTCAATATGTAGAATGTAACTTTTACATACATAGGCGTACAATCAGTTTGTCAATTTCATAAAAACTCCTTTGTTTTTGAAATATTGTTAAAATTCAATTGGAAAAGTGTGTGTATATATATATATACACACACACACACACACACACACATTTCAAAAGGAATGGGAATATCAAGTATTCACCTTTACTTTCTGTTATTGAAAACTCAGATACTTTGGGTACATTCATTTCTAGGATTCTTATAAAAGTTTTTGCTATAGTAAATTAGATCTTTGATTAATTTTTGGCATTGTTGTTTTACAGTAATGCTCATAATTAGATATGTTGATCTAGGCCAAGAACCCTCTCTGAACTCATTTCTAGTTGTTTGCAATCTCTTTAAGCTACTATGTAGACAAGTGTATAATCTTCATTAATGGGAAAATGGCCATTTCTTTCTAGTTTTTCCATTCGTAATTATTTTTTTTCCTTTTCTGATTCTCCTGGTTAGAAAATGAAGGACAGTGAGAGTAAACATGTTTAACCTGTTATTAACATTTTTTTATGCTTCTAGTGTTTTGATGTTAAATTTAATGTTACTTTTTGATTTATGTAGAAAACTTTAATCAGTTTATAAGTATCTATTCTTTTTTAATTTGCCTCTAATTTTTACCATATATTATTATAAAATTTCATTAAATATTTTTTTCTGTATCTACTAAGATAATTATTGGGTATTTCTTCTTTAAACTGAAAATGAAATTTCAGACCTTTCACTACCCCTCCATTCCAATAACTTTTATTTGAAAATAATTATTAGAAAATATTTCTATATTTTTAGGATTTTGTTTGATAATTTTAAATCTGTTCTTAAAAATACTTTCTTATACTTTTTGTTGTTTCTAATATCCCACTCATCATATTCAGCTCCACTGCTGCTAAAACTGTTTCTAATTATCTTATCCATCCTGCAAATACCCAACAGCGCCTCCCCTGTCTAATTGCAGTAAAGGCCAACCAGTTAGTGTGTCATTTCAGACTCCTTAACTATCTCTTGTTTACCTCTTCAGTCTTCTAAATCAGTGCACATCTGCCCCATTTCTATTCTTCAGTTAACTGTATTCAGCTTACAAATCATTGAACACTTCCTTTGTTGCTTTAATACTTTATTTGTACTACAATAGTCCCCTCTTATTCATGGGAGATACCTTCAAAGGGGTGGATGCCTAAAATCACCAACAGAACTGAACCCTATGTATACTATGGTTTCTCCTACACATACATACCTATGATAGAGTTTAATTTACAAATAAGGCACATCAAGACATAACAATGATGATAAAATAATACAGTGCTAGTCCACTACTAACCTTCTTATAGCTGAAATCACAAGAGAGCAAAACCATAGGTAACGGAGGACTAATCTTCTTATCTGGCTAGAATGCTTTAACTCTGATCCATATGCCAGGCAAACCATCTTCAAGTTTTATAGATCATCTCTAACAAAACTCTAGGCATCCCAAACTGACATTTTAGGAGGAATTTTAACTAGTCTCTTCTACTCATATACAATATATAAACTTCTACCTCAGCCTGTGTTATACCAGGTAACTCCTAATGTTTTCTTACAATATACCAGGTATCATATTTTAGCTTTGTATTGGCAATATCTAGCATTAAGTGTTCTGTCTAGCAGGCAGCCAGTTTAAAAATCACTTGATGAATGGATTATGTCTAAACCTTATAATTCTATGCCACAAAGAGATTTTTTAATTGTTTTTATTTTTTAAATATATGACAACCAAATGCATCACTATTCTTATTACATATATAGAATAATTTTTCATATAAAGTATGCTCACACCGATTCATGTCTTCATACATGTACTTTGGATAATGATGTCCATCACATTCCTTCATCATTGCTAACTCCCTGACCCCTTCCTTCCTCTCCCACCCTTCTGCCCTTCTAGAGGTCATCAACTCCTCACATGCTCCCTCTCCCTACCCAACTATGAGTCAGCTTCCTTATATCAGAGAAAACATTCGCCATTTGTTTTTTTGGGATTGGCTAACTTCACTTAGCATTATCTTCTCCAACTGTATCCATTTACCTGCAAATGCCATGATTTTATTCTCTTTTATTGCTGAGTAATATTCCATTGTGTATATATGTCACATTTGTTTAATCCATTCATCTACTGAAGGGCATTTAGGTTGGTTCCATAGTTTAGGTATTGTGAATTGTGCTGCTATAAACTGTGTCCCTGTAGTATGCTATTTTTAAATCCTTACAAAGAGATTTTATATAGGGAGAAATTACAATTATTTGTGACTTGTAAAAAAGTGAAAAAAATCCACTTTTCTTCACATTTTATATAGTAGTAAAATTTAATACAGGTTTTCTTCCTACATCTATCTTTCTCTAGAAAAATAAAGTAACCATAGCTATCATCTTTCTGTAATCAACTTTAATATATTTTTCTTGTTATTGATGAGTATGTTTAGCTTTGTAACCTAAGGAATGGCCCCAAACCACTTGGCAATTAATCATTTTAAAAATTAAAAGATTATATCCATTGAAAGTCTAATTACGAAAATTGGAAGGAAAAAAGGAAAGGAAGAAATACAAACAATTTCTAGCTTTCTTGTTCAGAAATGAACACTAGAAAAGAATTCCTAATGAACTCTATGAAGTTGTTCTCCAATGAAAGGAAATATTCATCTTCCCCAGGAGATGAAACTTTTTTTGTAGTTATATTTTCAAAGACTAAAGAAACTTAATTGAGATGCCTAAAAGATAGTAAGTAGGACCTGTTGCTATGACTTCCACAAGCAGCATGCAGCTAATCAGCATCCATTGCAACCACTGAAAAGGAACTGGCTATTTCGGTCCTTAGCTTTACTTCTAAAGGATGCAATGATCAAAACTGAAATTTGACCTAGAAGCTGTCATGAGTCTAAAGATGCATGACAAAAGGTTTGGCAAATGTTAATAAGAATGGGAAAACAACAACCAACAAAGCAGTCAGATTTCTCAAACTTTCAGGATAGTGAAGTACAGCAAAACCAGCCAAGAACCTAACAGGCAAAGATTATACCCAATCTAGCGTGATGGGCAGGCTCATTACTCTGATTTGTTGTCGATGTTAAAAGACTAGATGTTTTTCCATACTAAACAGCCAATAAATAAACAGTGAGCTGCAGCCACTGGGACCAAGGAAGAAAGCCAGTGTCAAAGAAAACAGGACTCAACTCGAGGAGAGCAAATAGCTACTTGTACCTCAATTCTGAAATCCTTGCAAGAATTGGAAGACCATATTAAAGTTCTACCAGTAGGGACATACTCCCTGTGTACATCTGCTTCACAAAAATCCTCTGCACATAGCACTATGTATTAAGAAAGCTTCAGTGAAAAATGAACAGGCATAATTACAAATATCCAATTAGATTTTTTTTTCAATTACCTATTCAGAATGCTTTGTTTTAATTATGTTGTGTTTTATTTTAATTGTGCTATTTTGGATCAGTCCTTGACACAGAAGATAGGAGAGAACTGAATGAGTCTTTCAACCCCAAGATAATAGCCTTCTTCAAACATTCACCATCTGAATTTTAAAAGCCATCAAAAAGCAAGAAAGTGGGGGTGGGGTGGGGGCAGGGTAGCAAAAAAAGAAAATGCAAGAGAGGGCTAGGATTATACAGACCTAAAGCTAAGAATGTGATTTTTTTTTAGTTGTATATGGACACAATATCTTTTTTTTTTCTTTTCTGATTTATTTATTTTTTATTTATTTCTTGCATACATGCTAATAGTGGAGTGCATTATTACATTCATAATTATCCATTCACAACAAAATTTTTCATAATTCTGTATATAGAGTATGTTCACACCAAATTATGCCATTATACATGAGCTCTCTTATTTTTTTTGCATCACAATTCTTAATACACCTTTATACCAAAATTTAACATATCTCTGTTTGTATATAAGGTATGTTGTCACCAAATTCACATCTTCAAACATGTATTTGATCTTTATTTATTCATTTGTATGTGGTGCTGAGAATCGAACCCAGTGCCTCACACGTGCTAGGCAAGTGCTCTACCACTGAGCCATAATCCCAGCCCAAGAATGTGAAATTTAAGTTGCTAAGAGAAAGGGATCTTTCTTCTTTGCCCTTCCTTCCAATTAAATCATGCGAATATTTCAGAAAAAAAGAAAATATTTTGAAATAACTGTTGATATCTTATTATTCATTATCATATTGAATTCTACCACATTTTCTGATAAGTGAAGTTTATAATTTTTATTTTTAAGATTTTTTCTGTAATACCGGCAATTAAGCTTAGAGATACTCAACCTTTGAACTGCATCCCCAATCCTTCTTTTTTTTATCTTATTTTGAGTCAATTTCTTCCTAAGTTGCCAGGCAAGCCTCAAATTTTCAATTCTCTTGCCTTGTTTGTGCTTATTCTAGGTGACTCCTTCCTCTCTGCCATAGGGAATACCCTATCTACTGGTTTTGCATTTTCTTCTCATTATTTTTAGTATTTCCTTCTTTTCTGTTAACATCTCTAACCAAATCTGTTCAGATGGCTATCCCTCAATGTTGGAAATGGGCAACCATGTAGTAGAATGATTTTCTTAATCCTTTGTCAAGCCTTCCTCCATAGTACGCTACCATAAGCCATGTGTTTTGGAACAAAGAACTAGAGAGTGAAGAATTCTTGTGTAAGAATGAAGCAAGAATTAAAGACAGGCAGTTTTGTCAACAGGTGATCAGATCAGATGGAGAAAATGGGAGACTAGAATGTTCATGTCTCCAGAGCCCTTTGATTACCAAGATTCCCTGCCTATACTACCTCTTCCAAAAGGATGTTAATGGAGCAGCTCCTGAGCAGACTGGGAGCTGCTAATTAAGGCCCCCTGGGCTGCCAATTCTCTTCCTGCCCAGCAGTCCACCTTGGCCCTTCCAGCCCACCTGCTCACCTTCTGGCCACCCCAGCATCTCTCAGTCATGTAAGCAGGATTGGGGGAAATGAACAAGATAAAGAAGAAGAATGCAGGAGAACAAAGGAAACTTCAGATGCATAAAAGGGATGGGGCTTCCTCATCCCATGGATTCCACCTTTGGATTCCCATCTTCCCCCTTGAGAAGTCTGTTTTACTACTCTTTAAATAAAACTTTTTATTTTCTACTCTATGCTTGCCTTGGTGTTTCTCTGGTGTTATACTTCAGTATTTCAGGAAGCAGACTTTTCAAGGTAACTGCCGTATCAAGAATAGCTGGATTGTTGACTAAGGTCTAATTGAACCGAAAGAAAGTCATGATGATCAGAGTACACACACAGCAAATAGGACAAGTCTGTAAGTGCTCTGTGGGGAAACAAGGAGACTTAGAGTTGGAGTATCAGGGTGAGAGAACAGGAAGAGTAAGGTGCTGGGGTTAGCAGAACCCCTCCTTTGCATACCACCAGGTCACTGTTTGCAAGGTTTCTACAATTTCTATAATAGTGTGGCCCCAAAACCATTTCCAGAAAATGGAAAAATTAGTAGCCTTTGAATAAGAGCTGGAGGGAAGCTGATTCAGATGGGTTCTGAAGACCATGTTCATCTCACCTCCAAAGCTTTTCCCCTGCTCTTCTTGGACTACTCCCACACCTCTACTTCCAAAGTCACAAGCCCTCCAGCTTCTCTTCAAGAGTTTCATTCAGAAAAAAACTATGATTGTAACCTCCAATCCATTCCTGGCCAATGATTTTAGCAATTATTGTGTTTAATCTATGTTTCTTTATCTAATCTTACAGAATTCTCATATCGTTTTCTGTGGTTATTTTGTTGTTTTGTTGTTTTGTGGTGCTGGGGATTGAACTCAGGCCCTTGTTTATGGTAGGCAAGTACTCTACCAACTGAGGTATACCCGCAGCCCCTCATCTAGTTTTCTGTGTGCAAAGTTTTATATTTCCAAAAGAGCACAAAGTGCTATGGAATTAGAAATTATCCTTACTTACTCTGTATCATTGTGTCATTTGGGGTAGAACCAGAGTGAGCATGTGGCTTGGAAATACCTGTCCAATCAAATCAACAGGCTGATATTTTCTGAGAGGAGTACTCTTCCACTATGGACTTGTTGGTGGCTCTACTACATACAAAAATTCTGCAACAACAGAGTTTTAAGATGATGAAATGAGATTTGTAAACTATTATTGGTATTCTTAAATTTTTACCTGTTTTGAGTTGAGTATCACTTTGCATCTTGGCTTATTGAAACCACAATATATTAGTTAAAGGGACGCCATTAAGGTAATTACTATGAGATGAATAAAATTAATTAAAGCTAATTTTTTCTAGTGATTTCTATATCATTTGTATATTAAAGATTCAAATTGTGCACTTGCATCAATAGCTGCTCTGACACTTTTCTCTTTAGGAATAGCATCTTGAGTTTGCTTTCTGATATCTAATTTTAAGAATAAAATTGTATTCTTTTTAATTTTTTAAAAGAATGAAATAATGAAAATAGCAGATATTCTTTGTCATCCTCTCATATGTCTAGTATGTAGACTTTTATTTTACCCTTTTTGTACTACTTAATAGAAAAATAAAATAAAAATACAGAAAGCTCCCTAAGTAGGCAGTGCTCATAATCTGTTCTTCAAATATTGACTAGATAGTTGACCTATCTTAATAAAAAATGCCTACTAAATATTATACAGTATCCAGAATTTGTGAAAGCTCAGCACCATTTCAGCACTTTTCTTTTGAATATTTATGTTTTTCTTTACTAAAAGAAACAGCAAACACAAAATACTATATCCAAAAGGTATAAGTTGGCAATGAGTTATGTTCTATTAGATATCAATCCCCTCTGTATGCCTTGATATTTATAATGAAAGCAATACATTTGTCTGGGATTTAGACTCCAGGATTTTTTACCATCAAAGAACAGAGAAAGTCCTTAAAAATACCATTTCTAGGACTTGTGAAATGATCCCTCTTGCATTATATTGGCTTCACAAGACACTGTCTTAGACTCACATATAAAAGTAAAAAAAAAAATGTAAAATAAGAACCTCTCTCCCACATACACAAACACAAGTATCAATAAACATTAACAGTTTAGGGTGCTAGCTAATGGCAAAAGAAATAGAAACTTACTTGTTAAAATATGTCAATTTATTCTCTCATATATGAAAAATAAATTGTTAGTACATGTTAATTGTTTATACAAAGTAATACACAATGAATTTAAAGTGAGCAACGTGTATGTGGACTAATGAAGCTTCAGATAATTCCAAGAAATATTGCATGCATGTTTGATTTTTTTTCATTTCAGTTGATTTTTTTAATCCTCTTTGATACGAGTTATTTTTAAAAATCTACGGATACCAAAAAAAAAAAAAATAGAAGAAGAAAAATGCCAAATCTTGTGGTTGAGCACTAGGAGTCTCCTCTGATTAAAAGTCAGGCTTGAAACCACAGAGCATTGCTAACAAGGAAAGATCTATATGGTGGTTTTGAGACACATGCTATGAAAGTATCTCCTCATCATCTGATAAGGATGTGGAGCTGAACGTACTTTTTTTTTTTTTTTAAATTTAGTCAGTTAGGTATTCGTTTACAAGCAATTAGAGCTGACTAAACTCATGCTGAACATTTAAACCAAGTCCTTCATTTACACCTGTGGAAAAAGGTAGCACTTATCAACAATACAAAGTTACTGAAATACAAATGATCGTCATCTGACTTCTGGCCTAATGAAAGTTTAACCACAATATGTTTAATCTCTGTTGACCCATTTGATAGTTTGAACATAGATCATGGATTGATCTGTATATTCCTGCTATTCAAGGTATAACTACGCTCTATAAATAAAATAAAGAATAATAAAAAAACAATACAGTTATCAAAATGGACATGATACCTCTCAACTGGGCAATTATAACACAATGTAAAACAACCAAAAAACTATAAGAATTTTAGTAGGCTTATATCAATTTTTAAAATTCCTTAAAGAGAAATAAGTTTTACTCTTCTCTGTTCTTTCTATTGTACTGAACTCTATAGGTCACATAGATCAAAACCCTTTCCTTCTTTGACTCTCTTGAAATTGCACTAAGTTTCTCAGATCCATATCTCAGTTGAATCTTCCAAGTTCTTCTTGTCTTAATGTTTCTTATTTCATAAAGGCCTCTGGTCTAGTGTCAAATCCTTCTCACAGTAGTATCCCTAACCTGTTCTGGACAGATACACTCACTCCACAGTCTTGCCTTCTTTTGTGTCTCCTGCCATTACTAAAGCCAAATGCATATTCTGTAAAAACATTCAAATTTTGTGTTTCTGAAACTTTCTACATTAGCATGACACTCGACCTTAGACAAAATAGCATAACGGTATAGGTATTTGATGATTTCTTTGCTGTCGAGAAGTTACTGCCTTCGGAGTCTAGATGTGACCTCAAATAATGAAGAATAAAATACATATTAACAAATAACTACAACACAGAGAGGATAGCTGCCAGAACAGGTGCCCAGGCAAGACATTGAGAGCATGCAGAAAAGGCAGAATTTCACTAGATGCAATGGTTACTAAACTCCAGGTGTTTGTGCTCTGTATTCTTGGCTTGACCATATTCTAACAATGTGTAAAAATTTAATTATCTCTTGAACATTTATCACATTCAAATAATTTTCCCAGTGTCCCTTCTGCTGGGAGTTGCCCCAGCTCCAAAGACTAACTTCCTCATACCCCAAGAAGAGCCTTCCAATGGTGACCTCTGCTGGCTCACATGATCCTTACCCACCAATCAGAAAGCACCCATGCCAACTGTCAAACCCTTCAACCATTAAACTGTCATAACTGCCCAACCATCCCCGGCTCAATATGCAGAGCTGTTCCTCAATAAATGGGCATTTTCTCCCACGATGAGCCTTGATAGTTCTTTCACCTTCCTTTTTCTACTAGCACCCCTCTACAATAAGTATTGAAGAGGAAGGAGAGGGGATGGAGAATGGAGAGAGCTGATCAGATCTTGGAAGGATGATTTTAGTTTTGAACATATTTATATTGAAGAACTAGAGGGACAACTAGGTGAAGACAGTTGACAGCTAAGCACAGAAAAACAGATCTAGAATTTACATAAACATAAATAATACTCAAAACCCTGAAGATAGAAGTTGTTAGTCATTTTCAGGAAAGACATTTCAGTATACTCTGGAGAGCATCACCCCATAAAGCTGATGGGTGACTTAGTACGGACAAAGTGTCAGCAACTATAGAGACTTAGGAAGTTTATGGTGAAATGAAATAGAAATGTAAATGGAGCTTTTGATTATATTTTTTGAGTCATAACCAAATAATGAATTTAAAACAATGTATTACAGATACAAGTAAAGGAATAACATTTAGCTTGTGAGGGAGACAAGCATTCTGGAGTTCCAATCTCAAAGCACACCCCAGACTTCCTGCCTGGAAATCAGTGGGACTGTACACTAACTAACATTATAGGGCCAGCTCTGCAGCCCTAGCCTTCTGAATCTGGAGCTTCAGAGTCAGGATCCAATATATTCTGTAAGTTTTTCCAAGTACACAGTAAAATTACAGGCTCTAGGAAAAGAATTTTTACAGAAATAGCAAAAGTATTTATTTAACTATTATATAGTTCAGGTATAGATCTCTTATAGTGAATGAATATCTTAACAAACTATAGATGAATTTCTCTTAACTACCTGTCATATTTCCTCCTGAAGTCTCATATGTTATTCCAGTCATAGTGTTTATATAACTAGTTTTCATTTCTTGTTGGGATGCTGGGTTTGGGGCTTGTTATATTATGGACAGTGCGTAATGAGTATATGGCTTCCCATCATCTATCCTCATTTTCTTACCTCTTTTCAAACAGTTGAAAATAGAATGACCTCGAGTCAAATGAGTTGAAACACAGTTAAGAATCTAATTTTTTTTAAGGCCTGTAAGTTTCTAGGTTGAAACTAATTCTGTCCTTAAATTTAAACCCAACTCACCCTAATTTTTTTTTATTTTGTTTTTCAATTGTCTCAGAAAGGACCTATATTTTTTTCTAATCAAATTGACACTTTTAATTGCCAATTAAAAATTACATAAAAAGTTTTATGAAGTTGAATCTTAACATAATTAACTATATCTTTTCCAAAAATAAGTATATTTAAGTCTCTAATGACTCCATACCCACTCAAATAATGTATTATGTAAAAGTAGCCCATTCTTACAAAATAAAGCCAGCTCCTAAGCAGATCATTATAAAGCATTTATTTATTGTAACAAAAAATAGTTAATATAGATTTTTCATAATTCATCTATATTCCAATTTATGACACAAACTCAATTATAAATAAAATGAACAATAATTTATAATAGTCTTAAAACTTCAGATTTAAATGAAAATAGAAAGATTAACTGCTTTTATTTGAAACTATATTGAGCAGATTTTATCCCAGTATTCTACCAACACATTTCCTTCCACCCAGGCATGAATTTCCACACTAAAATGTTTTGCTGTGAGATTTTAGTGTGACATATTTCCTCATATTTGTAATTAAAGGTTCAGTCATTGATCATATGCATATGCAAAATTTCAGAGAAATTATACAGAGATTTTAGTTTTAATGTGAAGCACACTTATGGGACATAACTTCTAGGAATGAGATCAATTAGTTGATTAATTAGTTAATTGCTTCTTTCCTCATGTAAGCATGCTACTCTTGATATCAAGAGGACAGGCCTAATCTCCCTACCCTTGAATCTTACTGCTTTTTGATGACTTTTGTGGCTAATGGCATGCAGCAAAAGTCATGTTCTGATGTTTCCCTGAAGCTAAGTCTTAAGAATTCTTGTAGCTTCTGTTTAGGTTTCGTGGGATACTCATTCTTGAAGTGCTTGTTCTTGGAACCCTGCCATCATTTCACGAAGGAAATTAAAAAAAAAAAAAAAAGAGTAGGCCCAGATAAACTCCCAACACAAGCAGAGCAGCATCAACTACTAGCTGTATGTGCAAGCAATCTTTTTTTTTTTGGTCCTGGGGATTGAATCCAGAGGGATTTTACCACTGAATCACATCCCCCAGTCCTCCCACCCCTCTTTTTTTTTATTTTGAGACAGGGTCTTACTAAGTTGCTTAGGGCCTTGCTAAATTGCTGATGCTGACCTTAAACTTGGCAATCCTCCTGTCTCAACCTCCTGAGTTGCTGGGATTATAGGCCTGTGCCACTGCCCCTGGTTTGTGTGAGCTATCTTAAAAGACCAGTTCAATCAAGTCTTCAGATGGCTGAATCCCCAGCCAACATCAGATGGTAACAGCATGAGACTTCAAATGAAAATTGTTCAGCAGAGAGTCAGCCCACAAGAACCATGAGAGAGAATAATGAATCATTATAATCCACTTCTTTGGGGGATGTTATTATGCAGCAATAGATGCCTACATTAGTTTATCTTTCTCTCATTCAGAATATAATCAGATCATTATAATCATCTCAGAAAAGTAACATACTAGAGATCAAATGATCCTTTAAGTATTACCTAGTAGTCTAGAGTCATAAAAAATATGTTCAATTTTCTTAATAAAAATACTTCAACCTTATCTTTTGTCCATGTTTTCCCTCTAATTATTATTGAATTAAGATCTGATCTACAAAAATAAAAAAAAAGAGAGAAAACAAGATTTCAGAAGTTTGAGGGTCCACCCCAAAACACATGGGATTGTCCTCTGCCTCTCCTATTTCAAACCTAAGCACTTTGTACTTTATTCATGACTGCTTTTAAAGTGTCATATTTTTCCTGAAATAAAACATAAATTCAGGATAATACTGTATCTCATTATTTTTTACCTAAATTTGTAAACAATTTTATAGATCCACAACCAATCCACTTTTACTGAAGTTGAAAAACCATTTCCATCTTGTTTTTTTCTTATCAAAATATATGGACTCTTGAATCTAATGTCAATCATATAAGATGTCACATTTCATTTTTCTAATTTGGGGGCAATTAGAACATATTAAGTAGCTTGTATTCTTCTTCTTCCTCCAAACTAGTTGAGAAAGGGTTTATCCTTTCTCAACTAGTATTTTCTATGCTCTCACCTTCAAACAGATAATTCAATAAGTGGCTTTAGCTCTCACTAAAGGTTGGTAATCCTCAAATCATATTTTTACTTTCTTATTCTTTTTCCTTTATTAAATTTAAATCTTTATTATGTGTTTCCAATCTACCAAAGATTTCACCTCTTCCCTTCCCAAATCCTTCTCATCTCCAAATCAAATTCAATATTACTCCCTTCATGAAACTTTCTGTAATAATACCTGTTAAACTAAATTATATTCAATATCATTTGATAAACAAAACAAAGATTAACGTGTCAGTGTAAATATTTATGACACAAATGTGGTCAAGTAGGGCAGTGAGTATCATGGTTAGGAACTAAATTAAATATATTCCTTGACTCTATCTTTCTACTGGAGCCTAAAATTCCACAATTAAGCAGCTTAATGGTTAAAGTCAGTCTTACAGCTGACCTGTAAACACTCTTTGCAAATGGTGAGCTCTGCCTTTTTAATATGAAATACTTTGCTGTATCCTTTCAGGAAAGCAGAATTTGGGAGCAAAGGAAAACCTTCCTGCATACCCACACAAGCCAAGGGCATCACTGAAGAAAGAAAAGAGAACAAAAAGAAAAAGTAAGAGATGCCAAAAATCTCAATATGCCTACTATACAAATCAGTTCTGTTGAGAATTGGCCTTGTGCATTACAAATATGACTATAAATTATTCAGAATGTTTGATTAACCAATTACTCTCATTCTTTCACAATGCTATAGGAGGAATTTCTTCTTCTTACACAAACAAGAAACATATTCACCCCATAGCACCATCGTTCTTTCTGTAAATGATAAATTTCAGTCAGCATAACAGGAAAAAGATGGATCCAGCATTCTCCTTCAGTTATTCCCCCTTTTTCAAGCAATCCTGACTCCAATTTTGAACCCCTACTATCCCTACCCTACTACCACTAAATAAAAGAGGTATGAAGTAATGGAGTTCTGCTTTACACAGCAAATTACTCAAAGAAGAGTAATATGAATTTAATGACCAAATGTTTCTCTAGTTTCTGGAGGTGTTTCCCTCCTTCTTTCTCTCATTCACCTCTCATCTGCTAGTTGGCTCTTCCTAATTTATTTTGCACTGCTTTTCTGAGTCTGCCCGAGCCCTGACTTCTGGCTCCCACTATTCATAGTTACCTGTTCTTTCCTTTACTTTCTTGACCTATGATTTCTCACACATCCTCTGCACTCCCTTTCTCCCACTAGGTACCTGACATCTACATGAGTTTGGGTCACCTCAAGGACAAGAGGAAAAACATAATCCATTCCTGGCAGAAGAAAGAATAAACAAATTTGGGGTATCTGTGAGATTATAGATAGTTTCTAAGAGTTATAGGCCAAGCTCCGGATTATTGTAACAACTCAGTTGTTAACTCCGCCCCCTTCCCAGGATACTTATCTGTAATTTGGCATGGACAATTTATCCGCAGAGATTGAAGCAAAATCCAGGACTAATTGCTCTTATTATAGTCTGGAAAAGCAACTTAAAGAAATCATTAACTATAAAATTGTGAGCAGTTTAAACCCTCAAGCTCAAGTTTATAAGGGTAAACTATTTCATTCTTTGTTGATACTTTATTATGTTGGATCCAAACAGCATCTTAATGCATTTAGTAATCAATTAATAGATTACATTGAGTTAATTATTTTGGCTTTCCATTTGTAAGAATCCCCCTCCCCATGTTATTCTAACAAGAGTTTATATGCTGAATTAAAAAAAAAAAAAAGCCTAAAGTACAGTTCTGTCCCACTTGAAAGAATGTTTCTCTCTTATACCCTGAAAATATTGTTTCCTTTTTGGAAAACATCTTTAAAAAAAAATCGATTTTGTAGATCATTCCAACAGTGTTTTATTCAAAAGTCCTAAAAATGGTTCTTTCTAAGGCTCTTCCAGGGTCAAGCAAGAAGAGACTATGAATGTCTTGATCAGAGCTAACATTCATAGGCAAAAATGTCCTCAGCCTTCTCTTTTTTCCTTTCTGCCAAGTTGGCCAGTGTCTATAAACTCCACCGATTAGTAGTCAAAGCATCCCCTAACCCTGGAGCCTGTGGGAATTTAGGAATTTCAACAGGAGCACATCAGTCCCAAAGGCCTCCTTTACTCTTGAAGAAATCCCTCACAACAAAGGACAAGGGGGTTGCGGGGGAGGGGTGGGTAAAGGACTTGGACCGGAAGAAGTGAGTATTCTGGCGTTTGAATAGTAAACCCCAATCACTGGTGGATAGCTAATAAGTAACCGTGGAAATGCAGTATTGCCCGGGTACAGATACGCTGAACAAATCACACCAAGTCTTCAGGGAGTGGGTGATTTCTTCCCTCCGGCCTCTCTCTCGCTCTTCCCTGAACTTTTTCCACCACCTCCTCCTGCAGGGTTTGGATCGACCGACACCCAGTTCTCCGCCCCTCCAGCCCACCCCTCCAACATTCCTGGGACTTTTCCAAGCTGCGCTGCTGAACTCCCAGGAGGAGGACTCCTAGAAACGCCAGTGAATCCAAACGGCTTGGAGCTGTACCTTCCAGTGACCTGAGCCAGTCTGGACGTCCTTTAACCATAATGCTTATTTATCCAGGTCTAGCCCAGGGTGAATCAGCCTTAGGACTCCAAGCGTTTTATGCAAATGAGCATTCACTTGACGCGAGGGCTGCAACTTGTCCCCAATCTCATCCCCCCCTTGCCCCAGCGCCTCCCTCTACTCAACCTGTGCGAGCTGGAAGTTTTATGAAGTTTCCATCTTTTGTGCCCGTCTCCACTTGCTCCCCAAACCCCACAACAAGTAAGAACGACGATCTTCCTGGAATCCATCCACTACTTCTAATCCTTTCTTTATTCCTCAGACACCGGCCTGAGCCCTGAGCACCGTACACCGAACGCCCCCCGGGCTGCAGGATGATTGCCCTCGCCCATTTTAAATGGCCCAGCACCTGCCCCAGCCTCTAGCCGCCACCTTATCCCCCCCTCGCCTGCGGGAAAAGTCCAGAGGCAGGCTCTCTGCTGTGGGTGGGGGTTGGGGGGGCTCGGGTGTTCCGTGCAATCTGAGGACTACAAACATTCACTTTCTAGAGCACTCGTCCCCACGCCCAGCTTTTAGGCTACTTATCCGCACCAGCTCGCACACTCACCCATGGCCAAAGGTCCTCCTTCTTCTGAGGTCCCCAGAGGAGTGCGAGTGACCAGATCCTCCGGAGGGCCAAGTTTTCCAAGCGCCTCTCCGGCTTCTAACGCCCCAGCGAGTGACAGCCTCGCCCCTCCCAGCGGAGACAGCTCACAAGCCGCCTGGAGACTCTGTGCGCACGCAGACCCCTCCCTCTTTCCACCTGCTTGCCCTGGTTGAAACCTATTTCCCTGGCTTCTGAGCACCCCTCCCTAGAGGTCTCTACCCTGCCCCCTTTCACTTTCAGATTAGCCTCCTGCAAAGGTCTCCCTCTTCTACACATTAAGTACACATTCCACAACACACCTCAGAACCCCATGAATGACCCCTTATCCAAAATAATGATCCCTAAAGTGGGGTCTCAGAAAAGATTGTTCCGAAAGAAAAGATAGTTTGATAGGATGCTTTTATATTCCCTAAATTTTTCTCTTGTCTTCAGTACAACCAATTCTTCTTAATAATAATGTTAATAAAGATAAATATAAGAGAAAAACCTCCCTTTAGTTTATACTTTATCATCTCTTCCTTCTCGTAAAATTTGTTTCTGTTATCTCACAAGGCTGTGAAGTCCTAAAACACACACACACACACACACACACACACACACACACACACACACACCCATAATATGCAGATATCAACTGGAAAATAAAGCGACTCAATCGGAAAGTGGGTGGATGCTGTTGAATAAGCACTGGGGCTTATCAGTTGCAAGGATGGATGGTGATTCTGTATCTGCCCATGGTATGCTGGGACTCAGTTTCCTAATGTGTAAAATGAAGGATATGGAAAAAGTCATCTCTAAGGTCCCTTCAATCAAAAAAAAAATTATATAATTCTATGGGTTTTTGACCTAGTTCTTTTAGGATTCCTCCTGGAAAAGTTATTTCAGTAAGTCAGTCCCCAAAGTGTCTTAAGATTTTTTTTTTCTTGCAAAACACACCCTAAAGTATACAGATCTATACCATGCTATACCATGAGGAATCGGAAGAACAAAATTAAGTGGAAATGATTCCTAATTTGAGGGATATTGCTGTCTAATGAAGAAGAGTTGATAGGAAAAATAAAAATATCTTTAGTAGAATATATGGATAAATGCAGATAATATTCATTAAAATGGCACAGAAACATTTGCACTATTATTTATCATGTAATGAAAGAAGTACACTCCCTGCAGGAATGTTGTAAATGCATTTCAGTTAAATGGAAACAGGAAGTCTTTCTTGTGGGAAGGGAAAGGAAGTAGTCCATAAAAGTTAAAAGTGTTCAACATATCATTCAGAAATGCATCACCATTCTAGAAATTAATAAACGTGAACTGTAACTGTAGAAAAGTATATCACTTATATGTTGGGTCAATAATGATGTTAGTAATTTTGGAGATTAATTTCTAAAATCAAATTTAGAATTGCCTCCAACAATTTACTGCCTATTTATTAAGTGCCTACTCCAAGTTAATATTCTAATTCTGAAAGTTAGAACCATTCAAGGCTTTTCCAGTGTAATTCTATCATGATTCTGAAATACAAAATAATAATAACAATAACACAAACTGAGTACAATTGGTTGTATCAGGCAATATTCCTAGGGCTTTGTACCACCTCATATAATTTTCAAGCAAAAGAGAAATACTGTTATTTTCACTTTACAAATGAATAAACTAAGGCACTATAATATTAATCATTTTTCCAAATTCATATAGGTAATAGAAAGGTGAGATTTATACCCAAACAGAAATGCTCCAGAATCTATGACCTTAATCAATTCAACACACTCACAGTCTCCAAGTGGAATGTCAGCTGCTTGAAAAAATATTGTGGAATCCTTCAACATTGAATATAATTCATAAATATTTTAAACATTCTCAATAAATAAGAATTTCAAAATTCAATGAAGCTATAAATCATATCCTGCCATCTAATAATCAAAACCATGATGTTATTTCTCTTCTGGACTATTGTAAGTGAATATTATCAAATTTTTGATATTTAAGTATCTATCTTACAGTAACCATATAAATTGGAGGCCATTATCTCGTCTGAGATTTTACAAATTATATAATTTTGAGATTTAATATTAATTAAATTAATTAATCCAATTAATCCACTGTATCAGTGAGTATATGCTCTTTTTATGACTCAACTCTTTAGTATTTCTGCTTTCCATTCTTACCAATGAATTGTCCATTGAATCTGAAGGTTCTGCCTCTAAAACAACTTCATACATACCCTTCATCTCTAGTCCCATTGTTTATACCACCTTCCATCATGTCCTATGGAGATACTAAGAATACATCTTTTTTAGAATATGAAGTTCTTAACAACTATAAACTCAAAATTGAGGCTTTAACTGAAATTCTAAACTTCTGACATGAATGGAAATTTTTGATTACACAGCCAAATTACAGATTAAAGGGACTTCATCTAGGTATAGAGTAATGATGGGTTCCTTGAGCATTTTATGGCCCAGCCAGATATCATTTCAACATTACTAATGGTTTGATTCAATGAGGGAGAATGTCAAATAAGAAGAATACCAAAAAGTGAGAAATCAGAGCGCACAAACATTGAATAACTGTAGGCAAGAGGAGCTCATAAAAATCAGTACAAAAATAATTACGGGCTATGGTGAGAACCCAGAGAAAGTTATCTAAGGAAAATTTCAAGAAAAAAAAAATAGTCAACTGGATTGCATACTGCAGAATGAGCAAATTAACATGAGGACTACCAAATTGCCTTTTGATTGGCAATTCAGAGGTCACTGGTAAAACATTAGCAAGAATATTGTCAAAGGAGAAGGAATAGAGAAATTCAGAAGAGAATGAGTAATGAGGAAGGGGAGGGTAGGAAGAGTGTAGACAACATCTTCATAGCTCATCAGGAAAGCAGTAGGGTGGTGCCCAGAATGTGTGTGGGGTAAAGGAAGTTTATTTTACAAAAATAAAAGAAATGTGAGAATGTTTAATATGCTAATGAATATAGAAGATGATGCTTTTAGAAATAAGTTGATTAAGATTAAAGGACAGTGAAAATACTGAGAATATAAATGAAATTTAAGAGCAAATTCAGTGGAAATAAAGCATGAAAGAGGAGGATGGATGGAATAGATAAACCATTATTGCTATATTTGCATTTAAGATTATAGATATTGAATAAAAATGAAACCCAGAGTAAGACCAAAGGAGGAAATCAATAAAGGTGACAATCCTTGATATTGAGGCAAGTCTTTGGAAATGAGTATTAGGATTGTCATCAACAAGGATACTAAAGTATAATACCATGATTGTAGGAAATGGTGAGAAAGAAAAAACTGTCTAAGTGCAATTAAAGTGACCTAATGCATTTAGAGACTGAAATGTTAATGAGTTACACAAACGTTAATCACAAGTATAAATATTATTTGAGAGAAGAAATGGAAACACTCCATGGATGGCCATAAAATTCAATGATAAGTTGTCATCATCTACATATGGATAAACAATCAAGAGGAAATCACAGATCCTCAAGCAGGGTAACAAATGATAAAAGGGATACTGTAGAGATCAACCTGGTTTTTTAGAAAATGAAGTTTCCATCCTTAAGACTTATGTCGTTTCATTGATGATAGGTTTTGTTTGCTTGGTTTCACTTTTGTTGAGTTGTTTTCGTCTTATAAATATTTTAGTGGGTTATATGTTAGCTCCCATGCTGTGACAAATTACTTGAGCAAATAACTGATAGGAGGAAAGTTCTATTTTGGCTTAGTTTAAGAGGGTTCAGTACATGACCACTTGTACATTGGTTTTTGGACCCCTGGTGAGGCAGAACATCATGATGGTGAGCACATGGTAGAATAAATCGCTTACCTCATGACATTCAAGAAACAAACAGAGAAGAGTGAAGGGACTAAGGTTTGAATATACTCTTTGGAGGGCACAACCCCAGTTACCTAACTTCCTTCCACTAGGCCCCACACCTTCTGAAGGTCCCAACACCTCCCAATTGGGCCAAGGCTGGCAACCAAACCTTTAACACATGAGACTTTGAGGGACACTCCAGATCCAAGCTACAATAGGCTGTTTCACAGCAATTTTGTCATACATATGTAAGCCTCAGGGGCCTTTTTTACCCTGGAAGAAAAACTAACACCTCAGCTCCCAGATATAGTCCCCAATTATGATCCATTGGCATTTGTTCCATTCTTAAGGATGATTTCCTTTGAAGGAAGTGTTTTGTTTTTTTTGTTTTTGGGTTTTTGTTTTTTTTTGATTTTCAGTTTTGTTTTTCAATTGGGTCACAAGAGAATTTTTGAAAGATTCAAGGCCTCCTCTTCAAATAGATATAAGGAAGTATCTTATGAGAACTGTAACAATAAAGCAGGGGTGTTTTTAAATTTCTTTCCTTGAAGTATTTAAACACAGCATGTTTTAAATTTTCTTTCTTTCTTTCTTTTTTTTATTTCTATGGAACAATCTTCTCTCCCTCATTAAAAAAAAAAAAAAAAAAAAAAAAAGACAAAGACAAAGAAGAGTAAAGGAGGGGAAAGTGCCTCAGAGAATAGTCCCAGTATCTGAAGTTTCACCCAGTTGGGGGCCAAAGAACCAAGCCTACAGGTATGGCCAGAAGTCTATTCTGTTAGCCTCTAATGGTTACTAGCAGCCCCTTAAACTTAAAAGTTATTGGAGACAATGCTTTTGAAGACATTGAAAAGGCCGGATATCATATTAATTTGAACCCTGTAGAAAAGATGCCTTCCACAGAGTTTGCACATATTCATTCACCACTGCACAAAGCTCTGTCTATCTGTTGGATTTTACGTGCACAGCAACTTGTACCTCTTGCTTAACTTCATTTGCAGTTGTTTGCATCCAGCTCCTGACTGATCACCCATAGCATCACAGTGGGCTCCGTGGCGCTCATGATCCTCACGCTTTTTGTAAAGCACAAGAGTGCAGCTTAGATTCCTGATATTGGTGTTGATTTTGTCACTGTCTTGTGTGCTTCTGCTGCCCACCATGTGATGTTTGATTGCTCTACTCTGCTCAATTAGAGAGATTAATTATAGATATATAATATGGAGCTTCTTTTCATATGCTTATTTTACATACTATAATATCATCTTGGTGAGGTATCTGTTTGGATCTTTTGTCTATTTTTAACCAGGTTGTTTTCTAATTTTCCAGTTTTAAAAGTTCTTTGTATATTTTGGATAACAGTCCTTTATAAGATATATTTTTACAAATATTTTCTCCCACTGTGTGTCTTAAGAATCACATTCAGTATATTTTAATAATTAAATATGATTACACATTTAAACCAGACCACATAAAAGCTGCATAGTGAGTATTGCTTTGCTGGAAACAACTGCCACTGAAGTTTCTGCAATAGTGAAAATAAATATTCACTGGTCCCTTTAGTAGTAAGTGAATTGCATGAATTTGTAAAAGTATACGCATGAGACCAAGAGTTCCAGTTTCACAATTAGCAAGATATTATGATATGTTATCTTAAACATTGCCAAAATACAAATGTGCCAAGTATTAAGACTTTAACTTTACCAGTACCTTTTTTTAAAAAAAAATTACTTTTTAGTTGTAATTTAACACAATACCTTTATTTTATTTTTTTATTTTTTATGTGGTGCTGAGGCTCGAACCCAGGGCCTCACATGTGCTAGGCAAGTGCTCTACTGCTGAACCACAACCCTAGCCCTCTACCAGTATCTCTGTATTGAGTTAACTGATTTAAAAACTAGATGTATGTCCAGTGATCAAAAACAAGTCCTAGTAGAGTTGTAGACAATGCTGTATTTTTTTACCCAAGAATATTGGCTCCTCTTGGTACACATTATTACAGAGTTTAAATATCCAACTGGGAAAGGGAGTTTTCCAACATCTGCCTCTATGAAGACATTATCTGACAGATGTAAAACCATATTAGTAGTTGCACTGAATCTGTCACATGTTCTAAGCACAAAGGGATTTGTAGCCTCCTCTTCTACTGATCAGTGTTAATAAACTCACTCCTAAGCTAATAGAATTCTTATGGTTTTTATTAATGATTTTAATTTCTCCTTGAGTTTTCCACAATTGCTTTTAAAATCAAATTTTTATTATTCTCCACTCCTCATACGTTTAGTCTAGGAAGCAGACATTTAATTGGAAAAGAACTGAAAGCATTTGTAAAAGCTAATGAAAATAGCCTTACATATTTTCAAAATAAATAGGTGACAATTTAGTTAAAGAATTTCTGATATTCCTTTTTTACTACCATTGTTATTTTATGCATTGTGCCCTAGAAATTACTAACCATTATTTTGTACACTGATAAGTGTGTTGGTGGGCACTTAAAACCTGGCCTTTTATCTAAGTCTGAGGATGCTGACTTTCATATAAAACCAATTACAGCAAAGCACTCCTCTTTCACCTTTGGCTATACCAGTGGTTCTCAACCCTGGCCTCACTTGCCCCAGAACTTTTAAAATAATACCTGGAACTCACCACAATTTAAATGTATTAGAATTTTGCATCATGAGCATTGTTTGATACTGGGAAAGGAACCTAGGAGTGCTTAACCACTGAGTCACATCCCCAACCTTTTTTTGGAGGGGGGGAATTTTATTTAGAGGTAGGGTCTCGCTAAGTTGCTTAGGGCCTCACTAAGTAGTGGTGGCTGGCTTTGAACATGTGATCCTCCTGCCTCAGCATTCCTGAGCCACTGGAATGACAGGTATGTGCCACTTTGCCTGGCTCATGGGTGTTTTTGGTTTCTTTTTTTTGTTTGTTTTTTGAAAGCTTTCTAGTGCAACCAGGGTTGAGAGTCACTGTGCTAAACCACCTCACCTAGTTGGTAATGGTTTAGCCACCGTGCTTTGAGAGTTGGAAAGTTGATATTTGGTTTCATGAGCATTACTTCCAGAATACATGCTGATAAATGTTTAGTCAGTAAGTCTTATTGAACATACTCCCTTAGCCTCTTTACATTTTTCATTTCTGAAAACTTTACAACAAAAGAGTAAGTAATGCATTAGCATAATTCACAATGCAGATGAAAACACTGAGATTCAAATATGTCAAGTGGTTCCCCAACATTATGCAGCTACTAAATTTCAGAGTAAAAACTGGCACAGAAATCATCATTCCTTCTCCTGAACAATGCTGACCCTAATCTAATTCAAATCTCTCAATGGTGACTTCATTCCTCTTTTGTGCTTGTTCCCATTATCCCTCTGTTCCCAGCTCTAGCTACTGAAATACTCCCCCATTAGTATCTGATCTGCTTCCAGAGATTTTGCAACCACACCACTCCAGTAGTTAAAGCTGATACTCTTAAGGGTCTTGAAATAGCAGACCTATTTTGCATTCATGTATATGTAAAGAATATACTATATTTCTTGCCTTGTCCTTGAGGCAGTAGACAATTATAATCATTTTAGATTCTCTTTCAAGTTAGTCTTATTTGTATAACTTTAAAACAAACTTTAAAAATCCCTGTGCAATATGATCCCTTCAATCATTTGGATCTGAAATGTCCCAGAAAGGCCCATGTGTTAAAGGTTTGGTTTCCAGCGTGGTGGTATTGGGAGTGGAAGGTGATAAAACCTTTAAGAGGTGGGTTTTCAGGGGGAGGGCTTCCTGTGTTTAGGAGTATGCCCTGAAAGGTGATAGTGAGAACCTGGGCCCTTTGCTTTCACACAATGAGGTAAGCAGCTTGGTTTGATCATGCACTCCCACCATGATATGCTTCTTTGTTATAGGCCCCAACCTTTTCTCTTTATAAAATTATTTGTCTAAGGTATTTTATATAGTAATAGAAAGCTGATTAACACAATCCCTTAGTATAAACTTCAGTCCTTTTTAAATTTCATGTATTGTTCAGACATTAAAACTAAAAATTATTTTCTAACTTTATTTGCTCCTTCCCTACCACACTTTGTGGGGGATAAAAATTTTTGAAATAATATCCTCTCACTATAACAATATCTGTAGTTTCACCAAGCACCAACAACTGCCACTAAATGCTTCTCATAATATTTGTAATAAAACTTCAGAATACAGACTCTCTGTTTTGTTGTTATTGTTTTTAGGTTTTGTTTTGTTTTGTTTTTAGTGGTGCTGTGGATGGATCCCAGAGCCTTGTGCATGCAAGGCAAGAACTCTACCACCAAGTCATATCCCAGCCCCTACAGAATACAAGGTCTCTAAGAAATCACTTAGTATAGAGCAAGGCTACTGAAACTGTCATGTACATTGAATGAAGATCTAATTAAAGTACTATTCTAATACACTATACATATTGTATCTGATTATAATTCCCTCTTTCCCATGTATTAATATGTACCATTTTATTTGCTAAGTACTTTGCCTGGATTACCTACCTTTTGTCGCAAAAATAACCACACTATTCCCTTGTTGCAGATGAGAAAACCGAGACAAAGGAAATTTAAGTAACTTATACCAAGTTCACAAAGAAACCCAAAAAAGTCTGATTCCATCACTCACATTGAGTAAATACACTTAACTTGCTATGAACTTCAAAGTCAGATTGTCAACCATATCTAAGAATTACACAAGTCTTTTAGAATATTTTATCTATTTCTGCTCAGTCTGGATGGAACATGTACCATCCCTAAGCCATGACTTGTAGGACCAAGGAATGGTAGCATATAATTTCATATTTGACAGTCTGATCAAAATGAAATGGATTAAGGGACATAGCACTTTTTAAAAAAAGCAGTCTTAGGTGTACAGGATGGCTTACTGATAATTATTTAGAAGAGTTGCCAAAGGCCAGTGTATGTCTATACATTAGTAATTTCAATAAATAATAATTTCAAATTTAAAATCTTTTATCCCAGTCATGTAGGAAAAAATAAGAAATATTTTTTGAGTGTTTGACACTCACTGACTTATAAGTAAAATTAGAAAATATGACCATGATCTATAATTTCATCCATAGGTGTTAGGTCACATAATGCATTAAAAATGTTCATGTATACTCCTAGTATAAATAAGGACAGCAAATAGTTTTCAAGTCACATAAAATTTTTTTAAGAAATGACACAGAACCTCCAGATAACAAATGTGGAAGTGTGAAAGACAGAAGTTAGAATGATTTATGCAAGAAGAATTGTAGGTTCTGCATATAAAAAAGGCTTTTTAACAATATGTCATTCTGTATGCACCAAAGGATACAGGGGAAAGTTAAGAAACTTCACTTTAAATTTATTGTAAAATATGGCCCAATTACCAAAAGCAAATGAGACATAATTTTCTTTCTGCCAATAAAGCAGTTTTAAATGTTGTTCATTTTACTTTAGACACCATAAGGATAATTCCTGAAAATTTTTTGAAGAGTTTCACACATCAAATGTATTTATGCTATAGTAAATTATTTCCAGGACACCAGAACTACGCAGCTAAAATACAATTCAAATGAGATCTACATTTAACGTACAAGAACTGGAAATCCTGTATCTATATCAACACCCATATCACTTCTGTGGACTATAAAATGACAAGATTAATTTTTCGTGGCTATAGAGCCAGAATTCAAAGCCCCATTTAAGATACATCACTTAAGTCACACCTCATACATTTCTTTAATAAAGATAAGCACTTTCAAGTTTCTGTATTCATTTGCATCTTTGGAAATGCTGGATATTATATTTTTTTTACTGCTGTATTTGAGTTTTCATTTTCTTTTATGTTGACAGACCTAAATATGGTAAGAAGTTATTTTGATTAGGCAACTGGGGAAACAAAAGAACACTAAGATAAGATAAGATAAGATAAGGAAAGAACTCAAGAAAGGTCAGATAGGTTGAAAATAGTAAATATGTTTCATTGTAATGTCTTCTATGTGCCTGGTGCTTTTGTATGAACATAATAAAATATCCCAACAACCCTGAAATGGTTATATATGTGTGTGTGTGTGTGTGTGTGTGTGTGTGTGTGTGTGTGTGTAGAGGGATACACAAATAGGAAAGAGAGGCTGATTCAGAGGAGTTTTTATATAACTAACTGAGTTTCAAATACTGAAGTTACTCCAAAGTTGTACTCTGTGAATGAGAATGATGAGTGGCATCTATGTCTCTAATCACTGAAAGTATCAGACTAAATCACTCATCTTCTAAAGCTTGTGTATCAAAGAAAACTGTTATCTAGAAACCTAAATAATTCTCTTGAGCTCATATATTAGGTAGAGCTTATTGATTATCAATCTCAGCCTATAAATACAGATATGCAAAAATATCACTTATTTTCTGAAAGTTTAACTCTAATATCAACTTCAATCTAAACTGGGGTGGCTGAGCATTCAACCTTGGGAGTACCAGGGCTCCTCCCATCTCAGGGATATTGCAGTCTCTGGAGTCCTACTGGTATCCTTTAAGTCGTGTTCTCAGGCTTTCATATCTCGTAAGTCCTCCAATCCAGCCACCTCTGTATCTTCCACATCATGCTTGGCTATGATCTCTTTGGAATTCAGGGTCTTATTTCTCATAAAACACCACTCTGCCATTTCTTTTGAGGCACAACCACCTCCTCAGGGTACCTAACTAGAACAATATCAGATCCCTACTGATCTTTTGTCCACTCTTCTTCCAATTTAAAGTCTGAGAAATGCCACTTTAATATTGCAGAAATCTTTCATTCTCTCTTCAGGTTTCACACAGAGGGATTCTGTCCACTCACTTCAAGACCCTTGAACTTTGGTCCACAAAAGCCAAGAATAGAATGGAACTGCAGACTATCTTAGCGTTCTGCTATTATTAGTTAAAGCCTTTCTGACTGCAAGTGAGCACAGCCCAATTCATACAACTTCATGCAAACAAATGGGTCACAACACTGAGAAAACCAAGGTATAGTTCCATCTTCCAGCAAGCAGGATTCCAGGCCTTGCATTATGTCAAAAAGGTATGGTTTTTCCTGTATTCAGCTTTTGGTTCTACTTTGTCTCATTCTATTTATCCTCTAACTGATTTTCTGTTTATCATCTCTGGATAACAGAACCGAACTTGCTTCAATTCCATTAAGAGAATGAGAGTCTCTTTCCCAAAACCAACAGAAAAATAAACTTTATTCCACCTGCTTGATTTTCACAAGATCATGTTTTCATTCCTGAACTCAATGAGCCAGACAACATGTCATACCCTGAGGGCCTTAAATTCAGGTTCCATACTTTGCATTTGCTCTAAGGGCAGTACTTTATCCAAAGCACATGTACAGAGTGCAGAAAGAACAATTTTCTGATGGGGAATGATATTTGCTGAAAAACAAGAGAATTTAACCTGAATAACATAATAAGATAATTGCTTTCCTATAGAGAGTTTAAGAAATTCGGTGCCAGTACATTATCCCCTCCTTAGGTTCATGTAATATATTCATTGTACATATAAGTGGAGTCTATTTCCCCTGGTTTTTAATCAGGCTGATCTTGTGAAGTCTTATGCCCCCAAAAGTATAGTGGAAGTAGCACTCTGCCAGCCCACCACTTTGTTCCCTTGAATCCTTGAGTTAAAATGTCCAGGGCATCCTGATGAAAAGAAGACCCATGTAGAATTAGACTACCTGGAAAATGAGATGCCTCAGACAACAGAAAGCACTAAGGGCTTGGGATCTCCCAGCCCATATAGTTATCAGTGGAATGCAGTGATATTGAAGACCCTAGCCAACCCCTTATGGAAAGAAGAACATCTCAGGTGGTCAATCATGAGAAGGAATAAATCATTGTTGAACTACCAAATTTTGAGGTGGTTGGCTACATATCGAAAAGTAAACATTCTATTCCTTTACTTCTTGAAAGAATATTTCACAGATAGAAGCACAGATTCTATCACCTGATAAAAGGAGAAGCAAAGGGAGAAAACCAACATGACTAGTGTCCTTGTCAACTCATCTTCCTGGAATCACAGTGACTGCTGTCACCTAATCGGTTCACTGGGACAAGCATACACAACTGCTATATGTGATCTAGATTGAAAAAAAGGCCAATACCAAAATTTAGATTCTGACCAAAATAAATAAATAAATTGGAGAGCTAATGAGATCATTCAAGAAAAAAACTTGAAGTTTGACAAACATTGTATAACAAATTTGATATTTTTAATTGACCAGAGAAAACTGATAAAACTATATTCTGGTTTGTCTTGCTTACAGAAAATAAATAAGATCAAAAGACAGTTGTGAGGCTATGGAGACCTGTCATTACTATGATGTTTCTTTTTGCTTCACTGATCTCTAAAAATCATATGAAAATAGCCTCAAGATCTACTAACAAGTCATTTAATCAGAATAAGAGATGTCTTACCTGTTGGTTATAGTTTCGTTAAAAATTACAATGAGCATATATTCTGAGTATATATTCTAAAGAACATTTAATTTGTTATATATTTTATATATATAAAAGACTATGTTATTTCAGGGCCAATGGTATACTTTAAGAATGAGATTGTTTAGAATTTGTGAAATGTGATTTTAAAAATAGAACACTTTAAATACTTGCACTTAAATATATTTAAGGGTTTCTGTTAAATTTGAAAAATTTCTTGGTGATTGGAATAAAGATTCCATATTCTGTTCCATAAATATATTCAATCTGTGAAAAATTACATACTTCAAACATCCATCTCTGAAAATAAAATCGATTCTAGTCAATTAACAGAGTAAAAATGCAACTCACAGGATGGGGAAAATATTTTAAAACATATATTTAATAAATACCCAGAATATAAAGAACTCCTAAACTCAATACCAAAATACAAGCAGCCTGATTCAAAATGGGCAAAGGACTTGAGTAGATATTTTTTTAAAGAAAATACACAAATAGCTAATAAGCATATGAAAGATGCTCAATGTTACTATTAGTGAAACACAAATGGAAATTAAAATGAGATACATCTCACACTTATTAGGATGGCTATTATTTTTTATTTGTATTTGTTTCTTAAAGAAAAATTTAGTATAATCATAGTATCATATTTTTTAATATCTCCTCAAATACAGAAAATATACACAAAGAAAAGGAGATGAACTTCTTACAATAAACAAAAGCAATAGTTAAAGAAAAACGTTTACATTTTTCTTCAGAAAAGGGAAATAAGAACTCAATTATGCTCCTATCCAGTCTATAAACAATGATTTATGACTCTTCCTTCATTCTTTCTTTGTATATTTATGCTAAAATCTTGAAGTGCAAAAGAGAATTTAAAAAACCTTTATTTCACATCTTTAACTTAATATGTGATGATGTGTGAAAACAATCAGATTATAGTCATAAGTGTAAAGAAAGCTATTATAACTTACTATGCCACTCAGTTCATAAAATTGAAATGAAGACAAGATATGACACAGCAAATAGAGCCTAAGAACAGACTAAATAAATGCTAAATAAATTGCCAAATTAAGAATCCAAAAAAAAATCAAAGTTCCATTACATATAACATGATTATTTAGAAAAATATCTGGTATTTTATTTTGTTGATTGATCCTTGCCTTCTTATACTTAGTATTGTACTCAGTAAGTTAGTTCAATCTTTTTCCATCTTTTATAGTTCAAGGAGAAAATGTGCTTCAAGATTTTCAGATGCACCAAATCACAAGTAATATTACTTCATAAGTGGTAACAACCATAAAAGGATAAACCTTGATAGGAAAGTTTGATATGTAATTTTTAAGAGAATAGTAATTTATTTTTTATTTATATGTGACAGTGGAATGCATTATAATTCTTATTACACATATATAGCACAATTTTTCATATCTCTTGTTGAATACAAAGTATATTCACACCAATTCATGTCTTCATACATGTACTTTGGATAATAATGTCCATCACATTCCACCATCATTATTTTTAAAAAAGAAAAGATAAGAACAAATTTTAGGATATAAAGGCATTGGAATCCTTGTGTACTATTGGTAGGAATGTAAAATAATACAGCTACTGAAAAAAACAATATAGTGGCTCCCTGCCCAATACTAAAAATATAATGACCACATGATACAGTAATGCCACTTTTGAGTATATATTCCAAAGAATTGAAAGCAGTGTATATAGAAGAGACACTTGTGATCCATGTTTATAGCATCAATATTAGCAACAGCTAATCCATTAAAGCAACCAGGATACTGACAGAAGAGAGGATAAGAAAAATGTGGTGAATATCCATGAGGGAATGCTATTTAGACTAAAAATGAATGAACATTCTGACATATGCTACAACATGGGTACAATTTGAAGACATTTTGCTAAGTGAAAGAGGCCACTCATAAATATAAGACAAAACCTGTGTAATTACACTTATAAGACATAGTTATCATAGTCAAAACCATATAGGCAGAAAGTAGAATGGTGTTTTCTGGGGACTTGTGGTGAGGATAATGGTGAGTTATTGTCTAATGTGTATAGAGTTCAGTTTTACATGATGAAAAGGGTTTTGGAGGTAGATGGGTGGTAATTGTTATATAATATAATGCATGTGTTTAATACCACTGAAATGTAAGCCCTAAAATGGTTATGAAGACACATTTCACGTCCTTTGTATTTTACCACAATAAAAAGAGGGAAAAACAAATAAAAATCTTTATAAAGATATAAAGGAAGGAAAGAGAACATATACATGATTGCTATCCTCACAAAATTATGATTTGTCCTCTTTGCCATAAATATTATTTCCTCATTGGAATGTCATCCAATTTCATTTTGGACAAAAAAGAAAGTTAACATCTTTTTGATAAATTTATTTCCTCAAACTTTGCAAAACAAAGAAAGAAGAAACAAAAAGTAAATCTGAATTATCAAAAACCATGAAATGTATATCTAAGATGCTATAATTTAAATCATTATCCCCTTTAGATACATTTATAGTGACAATATTTAGAGATTCAAAAGTATAACAAGTTATACAAAAAGAATAGACATGAAAGTAATAACCAAGATTCATCCGGGCATTGTTTGATGACTTAAAAATAAAATAGATACTAAATTTTATTATCAGTAAACCATGAATAAATGTCACTCCAGAGTTCCATGATAAGATTTTTTTTCCCATTTGTCACAAAATAATTTTCATTGTACAAAACTATATCTCATCTTAAAAATGAAGACTTATTCCATCCCTTTCAAATAATTCACTAAAATTTAGCAATTATCACATTTTAAAAACCAGAAGTAAAGTATATAAATTTAGAAATAATGTTTGTATATTGCTATACATTATCTTTCCCCTTGATATCCCTATACTATGTGTAAATAAAGAGAAAAATTCCTAGAAAACAAAGAGAGTCTAGCTTTGGTTAGTAAATTTAAATGCTGCCATTGCTGTGTCTATTCAATGATACTTTCAAAAGTTTTTGCTCCGTGGTATTATTACTTAAGTGACATTTTCTTTAAACTATGATTCATAATATAAAAGTAAACTGTTGGTTGTATCATGCAATACTAACCACATGGTGCCACATTATTAAGAAAAAGAGACGTATTAAACTGAACTACCAGGTGCTGTGGCTCACGCTTGTAATCTCAGTGATGCTGGGAACCTGAGGCAGGAGGACTGAAAGTTCAAGACCAGCCTCAGCAATGTAACGAGACCCTGTCTCAAAAAAAAAAGTACTACAACAACAACAACAACAAAAGACTGGGGATGTGGCTCAGTGGTTAAGAGTTCAATCACTGGTACCAAAAATAAAAATAAAATGTGGCTGGGGATGTAGCCCAGTGGCAGAAGACTTGCCTAAACTGAACATCATTTGTGAATTTAAAAAAAAAAATATTTTTATGGCTTCTGCTCTTCACTCTTATTATTATAATACTGTTAAAAAAAAAAAACCTGACCCAGATGTGGTAAATTAAGATTTATGAAGAAATCTAACCCTAAGTCTAATGGAAAACATTCAACTGTCTCAAGAACATTCTGTTTTATATAAAAGTGTCACACTCTTAAGATATTAAGCATCATTACTTTAAAAATTATTAAAATAATATGGTTAATGGAAACAATTACTTATTGTATAAGAAGGAAATGAACTATAAAGTCAGTAGCTTTTTGCCAAATGACCTATGCAAATTTTAGAGAACTTTTAGATAAAACTAGCAGAGGAAAAGAAATAGGGATATAAAAATCCATTAAGAAAATGATTAAGCTATTAAAGGATAAAAACAATTATAGAATATATCTTTTTTTCTGATTAAAACAGAACTATCACAAAATAAGATAATCACCATTTGGCAGCCATTGTAGTAATAATTGATTCCAAAGAATAATTAGCAGATTCTTAAACCAGTGGAGGAAAGTCTGATGAGTAATAGGATATTTATACATCTAAATTTCAGATTATCCCACATAATATCCTTGTTAGTTACCAGGGAAAAATGTAACTTTGCAATGGGGTCAATGGCAGACAGTAAAATCTTGAAATGATCAAAATTAATATCACTAGTAATCAGACAAACTGACATCATACACTTCCTGATAAAATGGATGGGGAATACAATGCACTTCTATGATATTTCTACTCAAACACATGAATTGAATCTAGTGTAGAAGTGCCCCATATGCACAAGTTCCAGATTCCATAAAATAATAGAGTTATATTCTTTAAAATTACTAAGTGCTGAGAGCCATAGCCAAGTAGGAATGACACATGGCAATTTCCTTGTCAGCCTACCCAATGTTGCTTAGAGGGAGGACTCTCCATTATGGAAATGGGCTTGCCTTGGACCCAGGACATTTGCAGTGACATTGCATGAATGTTTGAGAAAGGTGACCCTGCTCAAGGACCAGGGCGGATTGGGTTTAGGGTGGTTCCAGGTTTAGGGTGTGGATCCTGCTGGGAATAGGGTAGTATCCTGCTGCCTCAGGCACTCACTTCTTGAGTTCCAGTTGAGTTCTCGAGGGATTCAGAGAGTATTTGGGATGCAGAGCCCGGTGGAGGTGTGGATTTTTCCCCAGAACATGCTTGTAGAGTGCTGGTGAGAGTTTGGGAATAAAGAATTGCTGTTGCAATCTACAAGTTTTTGTGGTGGCTCGGTTATTTTGTGTCCAGCCAGACTGCAGCATTTGGTGGCCCGTACAGGGAATGTCTGAAGCTTGGAGGTAAGTGAAATTGCTCGCCCCTGAGGGAAGGCGAGAGAATGGGTGAGCATTTCAAAAAACAATATGTTCTTGTTTTGATTTATTTTGTTTTTATTTCAAGTTGCCTGTCCCTAGAACATTCTCAGGCAAACTGGGGAAAATGGTTGGCTCAAAGTTTGAAGTTGTTCGCCTCTGAGGAAGAGAAATTGTTAGAGGAAGGAGGCACCCCAGTAAGACCAAGAATAATTAGGGCATATGTTGATACAATACAAAAATTTAGCCCATGGCTTTTTAAAGATGAGTTATTAAGTATATCAATGGGACCATCATGGTATCCTGTAGAAGGATTTTTCTTCAACAAGAAAGAGATGGCTAATTCTGTTTACTACATTTGTCTAAGATCTTGATTTTTACAGACATCTGATTAATTTACAAAGCTAAAGTGTTAAATATCAACCACTAAATATAAAATCAAGTACTCTTTACTTATTAAGATCCATAAGGTAATATATTTAAGCATTATGTGTGTTTTCATAAATTGGTAAATGGAAAAAAAGTTTAATATTGCTTTGTGTCTATGTCTTTGCTAAAACAAGGTTACTAAGAGTTAAGATTCTATCAGGTGTAATTTATATACAAAGAGTATAAGAAGTTTCAGTTGGGTTTCAAGTACAGTATTACAGTACCATAAAAAAAAACATGAAAGTATTTCATCTTATTAAAGTGGAGTAATTTGTCTAAATCAGAAATTTTATAAGAGTTGTTTCAGAATGTGAATTTATAAAAAGGGTTAACGGCTAAAAAAGTGATATAAAAAGATTCAAGATGTGGAAATGTATTTTAATATAAGAGGTTAAAGAAAAAAGAAATTTTTCTAGATGAGATAATCTCTGTGTGGTAAAGTAAAAAGTTGTAAAATGCCATTTAAAAAGATTTTGAGGAAACTAGACTTACTTTAAAAGCTTGAGAAAGGAAGAAAGAAGAAAAAGGTATTTGTACATGTCAGATTAAGACAAAGCTTCTTAATGACGTGGAAAAAAAAAAGCCTTTAATTGAAGGGCAGCCATGTAAACTAACATTAAGCGTTTAAACAGAATTTAAGCTTCGTTTAAAAGAGTGAAACTGTAGATGGTGAAAAGGTACATTTAAAAGTACAGTATAGATGATAATTGGAAGACTTTAAAAGGTTAAATTGAAGTTGGTTGAGATACCTTCATGGCGGAAAAAAGAAAATAGAGATATAAAAAGATTCAAGATGTGGAAATATATTTTAATATGGAAGGTTAAAAGACAAAGAAATGTTTCTAGAAGAGATAATCTTTTTGTGGTAAAGTAAAAAGTTGTAAAATGTCTAAGTAAGTTGCAAAAGGCTTTAAAAGGTTAAATTGAAGGTGGTTAAGATGCCTTTATGACAGAGGAAAGATTGCATCATTCGAAGCCTAGTTAATCTTAAAAGCATTAACCATGAAGATGGGAAGATAATAGGATAAAAGCAATTTGGAGAAAGAATATTAGAAATTTGAAGTGAAAAACTTTGAAGAAAGAAGTATAGGAAGGTGAAAAAAAGATAGAAAAGATGAAGGAAGATAGAGAAGATGTAGAAAGACAAGAATTTTAAACCCACAAAATAGGAGACAAAAGAAAACTAGGAGGAAAAAAAGCAACTAAGGGTGAATGTACAAACCTTAAAAAACAAACAAACAAACAATAAAAACCTAGAAGATAGAAATAAGATAGAAAATGGTTGAAAATGTCAAATAAAGGTATTTCAGATAAAAAATACAAAAAGCTAAGACAACTATAAGATACAGACATTCAAGATAGAAAAAGGTAGAAGAGAGAAGTTTAAAGTCAAATATTGGATAAAATAGAAGAACAAGGAGATTATTAGTAATTTTTTTTTTCAAAAAGCCCATTTCCACAATGGAGAGTCCTCCCTCTAAGCAACATTGGGTAGGCTGATAAGGAAATTGCCATGCGTCATTCCTACTTGGCTATGGCTCTCAGCAACTAAGGTTATAAAAACAAATCAAGAACCCCTAAGAATATTCCAGACTACAGCAGATCAAAAAGACAGACAACAGAGAGCAATGTATAATTCAGGAATTTCATTTGCTATAATGAACATTATTGGGAAGACTGGTAAAATTTGACTGTCTTGAATGTCTGTAAATTAAGTAAATTTTTAATGTTAATTTCCTGATTTGGATAATTGTAATTGGGTCATATAAGATAATGTCTTTGAGTTTAGGAACTATTCACAGAAATATTTAGAAGGAACACCAAGTCTGCTACTTTGTCTCAATAGAGGGAAAAATTATGTAAAGAGAAAATTATACGTGTGTGTGTGTGGGAGAGAGAGAGAGAGAGAGAGAGAGAGAGAGAGAGAGAGAGAGAGAGAGAGAGAATTATATAAAAGAGAAAGAACAATAAAACAAAACATATGTGGCCAATGTTAACATATGGAGACATCTAGATAGAAGGTATGTGGAAGTTCTGCAGATATTCTCAAAGCTTTCTCATTGGTCTCAAACTGTCAAAGTAAAAACTTGAAAAAAAAAAAAACCTTAAGAACAATTTTTTTATCTGTTTCAAGAACTATTAATTATGATCATCTCAGGCACATTTTTAGTTAAAAGTCCAAGATTCCATAGGTAAGTCCTGTTTAATCAAAGGATATTAACAAAGAAAATAGTTCTTATTTCCTCTCCAATATTAAAAGCATGTGACATGGATTACTGTAAGGTTTGTCTGTCTATTTTCATGTCTACACACCAGGTATTTTTTGAAATGAGTAATAACAGAATATATAACAATGGTATTATTAATCTATATGAGGTAAACATAGTTTGAATAGCAAAATATGTGTGCCTAATAATATTCCAGGCTATTAAAAAGTTTTAATATGTATTCAGTATATTCAGATAAATGAGAAAAGACTCTGAAAATACTTTTTGACTTGATTTACAAAACAAAAAGTAGAAATGATAAAAATGAACACAAAATCTACAACCTTTCTATGAACAAAAATGCACAGAAAGCCCTGGTATTAACAAGAACAAAAGGAAGAGTTTTCATCATTGTGCTTAAAGAGCTTTCCAACTGATTGAGATAACACATACTTATGAGCCATAACAATAAATATGCAAATTAATGTTGTGGCTCAGAAAAAGATACCCCCAAAGAATGAGGCATTCACATGCTGAGTAACTTGAACTGAAGAACATTGGAAAGGTCTTAGAAGTAAGTCTCTCTTGGACTTTCTCCTGCCTTTCTTTCTTCTTCTCCCCTTTCTCCTCCAAGGCAGTCCGTAAAAAACTAAAAATTCCTCTTCCACAAGGCAAATCATAAAAACTAGAACCATGTTCCCCAAAGCCAGTCATAATACTAGAAATATTGCTCTAAAGGCCCCCTGACTTTCTTTGTCAGATCTACCCATAAAAAAATTCTCTGACCTACCTGGTCTGATTAGTAGGCCTAATTTGGGAAGAGGGACTGCTACATGGAGAAGTGAAGAATATTCCCAACAGACAGGCCTTCCTGGGTTTCCCCTCTCAGTCTATTATCATGAGCTCATACCCTTTTTTGTCCAACCACATTTCTAGACAGATGTCCATTTTTTGTTGAAATTAAGCATAAAAATAGACCCTGAGTCTTAAGATTTTCACTTCTGAAGTCTCCCAAGTCATTGAACTTTTGATAAAATAAATGTCCTGTTTTTCTCTTGTTAACATATCTTTGGTAAAGGGGCATTGGCCTTGACTCTTTTGTTGTTTTTAATTTTTTTTTTTAGTTGTAGGTGGACACAATACATTTGATTTATTTGTTTGTTTGTTTGTTTACTTATATAATGTGGTGCTGAGGATTGGATCCAGTGCTCACACATGCTAAGCAAGCACTCTTCCACTGAACCACAACCCCAGCCCAACTTTGACTCTTATGTGGAAGAAAGGTATCACATCTTCTTGTCTCATATCTGTATATAAACAGTTAATGAATACTCTGAAAATAAATATTGTCTCATTTGGATACCTGTATTGGAATACAAGATTCTCTATTTAAACTGATATTCGAGGTGATCAATAATTGGTCCATGAAAATAAGTTTAACAATTGTTGCTTAAAATAACTCCAAAAGGTTATTTAATTTATTACCAGATTTCCAGTTATCGATATTATAAACCTTTAGATGACACAGAACCATTTATAAAATCTAACTGTAATTAGTACAGCATAAAAATAATAAAATGTTGATCTACTGCAAAGCAGTTTTTTTGGTATGAGACCAAATAATTAACACAATTGATGATGAGGTCCACACAGAATATTTCTAGAAGGGACTTTAAACCAAATAGCAAACCAAAAAAAAAAAAAAAAAATCCCAAAAAACCTGTGGATTATAAAATAGAAAAAAAAACACATAATTTTATTATGGTAATTCGATTTTGAATAACTAAAAGAGCATACACATGGATTCCCTGCTCATTTAAAAGAAGTTCAATAGGCAGTCTAAAATGATAACATCTGTATGTTTCAAAGCATATCTGCTTTTGTCTTCAACTAATAAATGAAAAAAGAATCTAAGGATCTTGTGGTGCTCTAGAGATGTGGTATGATCATATTTTACCATGCTGGTCTCTGATCATCTGGCCAATTGGGATATAGAGATATCAGGAAAGAATGGGAATGACTAAGTTAGCATTTGGAATGTTGAAAGTGGAGATTTCATGTGGAAGGTGCAGTGAGACACATATAGAATGGATTGGAATTTAATCAAATTTCTGATGCCATGAATTGCCCTAGTCATGTTTGATTTTTTTTTTTTCCCTTTGGTAACAGGGATTGAAGTCAGGGGCACTCAACCACTGATTCACATCCCCAGCCCTATTTTGTATTTTATTTAGAGACAGGGTTTCACTGAGTTGCTTAATGCCTTGCCATTGCTGAGGCTGGCTTTGAACTTGCAATTCTTCTGCCTCAGCCTCCCAGGCCACTGGGATTACAGGTGGACTGAACCAGGCCTCATGTTTGATATTTTAATGTGCCTAGACTATTTATATGCAACAACTACAACTTAAAAATAAAACAGCACAGCTAACACTAAGTTCTTACAATGTGACAAATGTGTCTTTATAATAGATGATCTCACTTATTTATGGAGCTTTATTATGAAGCAGTAAATAAACTGGTCACATTTACATAGCTATTTAGTCCCTAAGCAACTGACCTCACACAGAAATGCTTCTGTGATTTGTCCAAACCATTATGGAGCCTGGCCTAATTGTCTTGCCCCTCTTTTTTCTTCCTCTTTCCTAATTATTGATTTAGTTCATCCAGTTAACTTGGAAATTAATGTAGCTTTTCTAGCCCTGATCTCCTGATCTCTGGGTCCACATAACTTATAACTTACATGCAGTTTGTGGCCACTCAAGAAAAATATTTTAACAAGTCAGTCTTACATTTGGGGTCTTGTACAGTCTTCACAGTCAGCATGCCTCTGGGCTTGCATGAGTGACACGTTATCATTACCGCTCTAGCTACTTTATGAAATTAGGTAAATAGGTCATTTACTTCTGAAAGGGCAGTTTGCAGTGTGATTTCTTTTAACTAAAACCTTCTTTGCAAGGACTCAAGCATTGTGTGTAAGAGTTGATATAATGCTAATTAAAAGCTGACATTCATTTATTCATTCAATATATGTGTGTACCTATTGGTACCTGAGTATATGTGTTGTCTTAGATACTATGAATAATAGTAGATAATACAGTCAAAGTCCCTGACTTTATATTCTAATTGGAATAGTGAGAAATTGACAGATACCAAGATAGAAAGAAAGACAGACAAATGGATAACAGGTTTAGCTAGGTGTTCTTAAGAACACTAAAGCAGTATGAAAATGAAAGAAAGCATCAGGGAAATATTTGTTATTAAATGCAATGATCAGGAAGGAGTCTTTAACAGGTAACATTTGATCAAAGATCTGAAGGAAGCAAAAGAGAAATGCACGTGGAAATTTGGGAGAAAAGTCAAGGGCATGCCAAATGAGAAGACCAGTACTTAGAGTCTCAATTTTAAATTACCAATCCTGTTATGGATTTCACATTAAATAAGATTCTCCCTATTAATAACTAAGAACATAAGGTACTAATAACACCAATGAGTAATCTTTTCCCTATTCTTATTACATAGCATAGGCTCACAGCATGATAATATACATCTGCAGAATAACTACAGAACTTCCTCCATAAGTTTAATATTAAAGGAGAAACTTCATATGAAAAATATTTCATTCCTAACAGAAAAAATTAAAAAACAGAAAACTTTAAAGAAGGATCAAATCCAACTCATCCATAGTATCTGCTTTCAAATAATTGTAGTCGAAAGCACATTCCCACCAGAGGTCAGCCTAACCACAGAAAAGGATTGTTAACGTTTTCAAAGCAAAGATTCTTTAGCAAATACAGTATTAGTGAAATTGTAACTTAAATCTCTTATTTTTCTTTCTTATTTACCAATGCCTATTTGAAAAACTAAGACCTTGTAAACATTGTATGGTCTTGGTACAATAGCTAAATCTTCACAATATATTCTATTTATAGGGTGATTAACTACTCTAGAGAACTCCAAGGTCCAAGGTCATGGACTTTGCATTATTAAAACCATGAAATCCCTGGATAAACTAGGGGAAGTTGTTCACCTTATTGCAGTGACTCTTAAACTTTTGAGTTTGGCTAGTATATATATATATTTTTTAAATTCATTTAGACATCTGGGCAATACAGAATATTGTTTCAGAAGGTAAAAATTTTAAAAAGCATCTTTTAATCATATGGATATAAATAGACCTTGAATCAGAAGCAATATTGATAGAATTTTGTATTTAATTTCTCCCAAGAAAGGGTATGTATTATTAGCTTAAGACTACAAACACAGAGATTAATTGAATAAAATCATATATTACAATGACCTTGTTTCATCACCCCTAAAAAAAATTTATTTTACTTGGTAACAAGAAGTTATTTATCCTTTACTAAATTGATTTCTTATAAAGATTAGTGTTTTATTTATTTTTCAGAAGAGAAAATCAGTAATATAAAGATAATATTGCTATCTAAATTATTATATAGTGATTATTTATTGATTGCCTACTTACTATGTATTAACTCTGTTAGCCACATTTTAGTCTTTTCTCATTTAATCCTTAAAATAATAAGTAGGTATCGTATAATTTTTTATAATTTACAAATTAGGATATTATAGTTCAAAGAAGATAAGTAAGTTTTTTACACCATACTAAAATAGCAATTTGAAACTTAGCATAGGTCTATGACTAAAGAACCCATTTTCGTTTTTCTAAAACAACCATTTCACCTCCAGACTAGCCTTGTAACATGTCTCACTGTCTCTCCTGGCACTCGTGCAGAAGTTAAAGAAGCTGTATTTATTACAAAGTAAATCTCTAAAATATTTCTCCATAAGAAATAATTAGCCAGATACAGATTCTATACCTCTGGGAAAAAGTCTAAATCCAAACTCTCAAACTTGCTTACTGGTCTCCATTGACATAAGTCCAAGTGCTGTCTGTTTGAATTTCAGCCTTGAGGTATAAATGATCTCATTATTAGGTTTAAAAAGAAAAGTTAGATCTAAGACTATGCTGAATTCAATCTAAACCAATGATGGGTCAACATATAGATTATTGCCCAGATAGAATTGACTCATTGGTTAAAGCTCATTATTACCAAGAAGTGGATCTAAACAAAGAAGGAAATGCCAATGGACTCCTGCCTGGATTTTGTCTTCATAGTTGCCACTCCCTCCATGATATCTTTTTTTTATCAAATTATTTATTTATTCTAACTTGCTATATATGATGGCAGAATGCAATTCATTCTCATATTACACATATAGAGCACAATTTTTCAAGCCTCATTTGTGTCTTCATATATGTATTTAGGGTAATGATGTCTAACATCCATGATATCTTACAATTTATTTATTTTAGATCATAATACTCCTTGTATCTCACTTTTTATTTTGCTACTATAGTCTCTGTATCTGACTTTAATCTATAGTCTATCCATCAAACTAAGACTCCATTCCACTCTGTATTAGTCAGGATTCTTTAGAGGAATAGAATCAACAGGAGATAGATAGATAGATAATAGATAGATAGATAGATAGATAGATAGATAGATAGATAGATAGATAGATAGGTAGATAGATAGATAGATAGATAGATAGATAGATAGATAAATTCCCAAATGGCTGTCTGCACAGTGAAGAGCTGGAGGAGCCAGTAGCTACTCAGTCAGAGAATCTGGAGCCTCAGAACAGGAGGGACCATTGAAGCATCCCCAGTTTGAGACTGAAGTTCCAGAACTCCTTGGAGAATTGCTCCAGGGAAGAGTGAAAAATCTGGAGTTCAATATCCAGGAGCGATGGCAGCAGCAATAGATGTACCTGCCCAAGAATCTAGTTTGGCGGTGGCTACTCCTATAATCCCAGTGATTTGGGAAGCTGAGGCAGGAGGACACAAGTTCCATGGTTGTCTCAGCAATTTAGCAAGACCCTGTCTCAAAATAACAAATAAAAAGCAGGAGAAGGGGACACACAAAGAGAGCTTCCAGGGAACATTCTATCCCAAACAAGAAAAAGGGATAGGATTACAAAAGAATAGGTGAGTGTAGCTCAACCCCAGGGGTATGCCTATTCAGAAGCCTGGCCTTGCTCTCCAAGCAGGGCAATACGCAAGTCACCATGAAATGTAGTGATTGATCAGAGCCTCCTGATTCAGGACTGGAAGTTATGGTCATTCAGAGTGGCTCCCTCTCAGTTTTCTACCCCATATATCAGTCCTATATGGAACTACCCATATGGACACACCCACATGTCTCTCAGTCCTACGTGTATTCAGTCCAAGTTGACAATCCTGATAACTATTACACACTCGTTCTTGGATTTGAGAATTTACCTTCATCTTGTCCAATTATATTATGCTAGGAGAGCTACCAGGTGCTACATGATATATGGGTATAGATTCTCCTTGAGATAGAAGTCTAGAGATACCATGTTTTGTCTGTTTCTATACAACTAACCTTTGTAGTTACATTGAGAAACTTCTTCATACTCTCAGAGAAGAGGTTAAAAAGTTATATTTTTCACCCTCCCCCTCAGGTCTTCCTTTTAAATTGTTTTTTATTATTGTATTAGAATTATACTTAATCGTGGGATTTGTCATTACATATTTGTACACGTGCACAAAGAGTCTTACATTTTTTTAATCACCTGGCAGTTGGGAAGTATAGATCTGTTACCTGTATTTTCTTTTTCCCTTACACTGCAGTCTCTTTCCTCCCTATTTTTCTTGCTGTTCTCCCTGTAAGCCTGGCTCAAGAGTGGGGTGTGGTCTCTGCTACCCCTCATCCTCCATGAAAACCAGTATTTGGTATTTAGGAAATCACTGCTAATTGATTCTGTTCATGGAGTACCTAGTGTTTGAGACCTTTCATTTGGAGTTGGCAGAAATTTGTTGGACCATTCTAGGGATCAGTAGAAGAGTTGGGTTCAGAGTCTACACCGTAGACCAAGGATCTGCAAACTGTACCCAGGAACCTCTCAGGTTCCTGAGATCATTTCTATAACATCAAGTTTTCCATACCAAAAAATAATTTTTCTCTCATTTTTTCAAAATGTGTTCCAGAGGCCATGATGTGTGACATCACAAGATTGAATGCAAAGCAGATATTGGAATCTAAGTCATGTTCTATTAAAAATGTTCATTAGGGGGATTTCAAACATGCTAAATATGTTTGCTCTTCTCACTTTTGTTTTAATTTTGGCAAAGATAACAATTTTAATAGAAACTATGTTATCCTATTTTTTATGTGTAACAAGTTTGTGTTTTAAAATAAGTTGATAAATAAAAATTTTAACTCTCAATTTTAATTTCTAACACTATAAATTTCAATAAACAAAGCCTACATATATACAGGCTCTTTGATTCCTCAATAAATTTAAGGATATAAAAGTCTATATATAAGACTAAAACCATGAGAACTGCCACTGTAGACCATTAGGGCAAATATTACTTAAAAAGGAAAAAGTAGGAAAAAAACCAGAATTAAAAATTAAACTTACAGTCAAATACAGTATTGATGCAAGAAAACCAGCCAGAAATAAGATAATATCAGAGCAACCAAGAATAGATTGAGCTGGTATAAAAATCAAACTACAATTGGCCTGAAAATGGTACAATCTAGATTCAGGAAACTTGTTATGGTTTATTAGCCAGAGTTCTCCAAAGAAATAGACCAGTAGGACATATATGGATAGATAGGAGGGCTGACAGGTAGACAAATGAAAAGACTTGATTTAGAGAATCGACTCACAGTTATAGAGGCTAGGTCCCATGATAGACTTGTCTGCAAGCTGGAGAACTGGGACCAGTAACATGATTCAGTCCAAATCCCAGAGCCTCAGAAACAGGGGAGCTAATTAGTATAAGTCCCAGTCTGAATCCAAAGGCCTGAGAAACCAGAGTGGGGGTGGGGGCACTGGTACATGTTGAGAAGTTCAAAGGCTATAGAACCTAAAATTCTTGTGTTCAAAGGCAGGAAAAGGGGGTTTCAGCTCCAAGGGGAGAGAAAACTCACTTTCATCTCCCATGTTTTTCTAGCCAAGCCCCTAGCTGATTGGATGGTGCTTACAGACATTGAGAACAGATCTTCCTCATTCAGTTGACAGATGCACATATCAATCTTCTCTGGAAACATTCTCTCATATAAACCCTGAAATAATGCTTCACCAGTTATCTAGATATCCCTTAATCCAGCCAAGTGGACACCTGAAATTAACCATCACCCCTGGGTAACTATGGTCTCACTGCAGGGAGGTAAAGAGCTATCACTTCCTGACAAACAATTACCATGATTACAAATAGAGCAGGTTTATAACCCAAGAAAGCCTCTAGTCTTGTGGTAGAATACTTAATTTTTTTCTAGGTAAGGATTACAGTTATGAATTAAAGTGAAAGCTGTTATTTCACTTGTGTGATTTTTTTTCCACCAAAATTAAAACACTTGAGTGCAGAGAGAAGGTTATTAAGGTGTTTGCAGGATAGAGAGAAGAATAGTAGAATTGAATATATTATTAGTGAGCAATGATAATGATGAGACATTATATTTAGGCTGAATTAAAAGAGAGGTGAAGGACATGTTGGGTTCAATAGTATTTATTTTAATCCTAACATAAAAACAAAACAAACAAAACCACAGTGAACTAGACATCTTAAAGAAGACAAGAATGTTTGGAGTCCAGGTACTCGAAAGAGTAAGCTAGAAAACTGGAGCAGCTGATTGGAGAATGGGATGCTCAGAACTGCAGAGATTTTAGAGGTTGTATAGAAATTTGTTTTGGCAAGGCAGTCTTCCCTAGGTTTCTGTAGGTTCCTCTTTTGTCAGGATCATTCTGAACAATGACATATTACAAAGCTAGAAACTATGCCCTCCCCCCTAGAGACAATTACTCATCTTTTATGGATCACTAAATCTAAGGACAGTTTTCTTATCTTCCTCAGAGACAGTTGTTTACATTCCAGAGTAAAGGCTTTCCATCTTTCTCCAAGAGAAGATTTCTTTACATTCTAGAATAAAAATTCACGTTGTTTTCCTATCCTCTGCCCCATCCCCAGCGGTTCTAATGCAAGTTCCCAGTTCCTTTCTTATGATACTCTCCCCTTCAGGTATATCTGACTCTTGCCAAATCTTCCCATGGGGATATGGAGCATGAAGAACAGATGTTCTGTGAGTAAACAAAAGATGCATTCTCAGATCCAGAGATTTCAGGTTTCTGTTTACTTGTGCGTACACATTTACGCAGAGAACTATATACTCAAATGTATGTCTGTATGAATGTGGCAAGGGAGCTTTTCACCTTGCAGGTAGGGTAACACCTTATACTCTTCACAGTTCCAGTTTTAACACTGATGACCCAAAAAGTCATGGAATGAAGCTGAGTGTGGTAGAGAAAAATATAGGAGATAAAGATGCTGAACTAGTAGGCCTGACTGCAGGTCATTCATAGCAGGTGGACATCATTGATTACAGAAGCAGATTTAGAAAGGAAGACCGTGTGCCAGGAGCTAAAGTCTTCAATGACATAGGAAGCAGGAAAATTGACAAGTGAAAGCCAGATTGCCATATTAATTAAGGGCAAAGCTTCAGAAAGGTGTGATTTTTGTTCACCTCATTTTCTCCTCTGAGAGAATATGTGCTCCAGAAGTTTAGGGATACCAATATACTCATCTTTGTATATTGGTACTAAGACTAAGACTTCCAGAATGAGAATGGGGAGAGGCAAGGAAAGGAGAAGAGTTAGGAAAGGAAGACCCTCAGAGATGTAGCTAATATGGGTTATGCCTGTGGGGTCCACATGAGTGCAACGGGGGGCGGGGGGTCAGTAGAAAAGTTTCAACTTTTCTAATGATATGAAATAAATTATATGAAATTAGACTAGTATTTAATGATACAAAATTAGAATTGTATTTCTGTTTATATAAAAACCAGAGATGAAACCCAATTGTTCTGCACTACCCTTATTCTTAGATGTCTTTGTATCTCATTAAAACATTTAGAAAATAATGAAATTTTGACATGACAGTAATTTTCTTTATGAAGACATCCCTGATTCCCCAAATCCCCCTCCAATTCATGCTGATTCTATTAAAATGCTTACCATATTGTGTTAGAGTTGTTTTTCAGGGTTTCCATTAGATTGTGACATCTTAAGCCCAGGAAATTAGTCTTCCTGAGTTTATTATCTCAGAAACAAGCACAGACCTATGCCACAGTCACTAGTCAAAAGGTTTCTGAAGAAAAGAAAGAATGAATGAACATGACATTACGAAGTCAGCACTAATTAAAGCCAGCCCACTTTGTTTTACATCTTCAAAATAAACAAGTAGTTATTCTATTTAGTTTTTGCCCCTATATTTTTATTATAATTTATTATAATTTTATAAAGCTAGGTCCTCCAGTTGTTTTGTTTTAGAATTTCTACCAATTATTACTGGGAGAACCTGAATATATCCCTGAATGAGTTCCAGAGATGGTTTCAGGAAAATTGATTCAAGATATACATTTTATTCCATTTCTTTTGGTTTAACACAAAAAGATGACTGAAAGATGGTTCAAAAGATGACTAAGGAACAATCACTTCTGACAACAGCTGGAATTTTTGTATGGCCACAATGTCAATCCATTAACCAATCATGTCCAAGCATATCTCAGAAAACTGTAACATTTTCTATTTGCTACCTCTTAAAGCACCTACATAATATCCTCCCAATTTTGCCCCAGCAAGAATAGACATTTCTGTTGTTCATTTTATAGAAGCAATGCTTCCATATTGTATGACTTTGACACAACCCATGAAAGAAAAAAAGAAAGCCAACAAGTTCTAAATATTACTATTTGTTCCAAATTTCTTGAAGCTAAACAACCTTACCAACCTTTTTGTTCTTCCAAATGGAAGGTAAGACTAAACTTTGCCACACAAAGAGTTCTCCAATGTTGGTGGGGATGTCAAATGGGAGTAGCTTTAATCTTCAATACCACAGAAAGCCAAAGATATATCAGTCTTAAAGTTGCATAGAGTCATAAAATTATGAAGGATGCAGGATCGTGTTGGAACCAAAGAAAACTGCATACTCACTAGCATAGCCACCAAGTTGTTGGTGAGCATATTAGATAAGGAGAAGAGCAGATTCTTTTGTTTTTGCTTTTCCACCCAACAATATACTATACTCCATATAACCCGCCTACAACTCTGAAGGCTTGGCAGGAAGAAATGGTTTTACCCAGAGGTGCCAAGACACGCAGGCCTACATTATGGTCTAGCATAGTCTCATTGTAAATACTGAATGTAGTCATCTTAACTATTACTTGTGTTTTACTGTACTCCTTTTCTCATAATTTGGTTTCAACTTGCCACAGTGGTGTTGCTGTTACAGTCACCACAATGTTACAACAAGATATGCCACTGAAATTGCTCTCCTTGGTAGCACCTAAGACTAAGGCTATGGTGTGCCATGGCCAGGCTGATGTTAATCTGCCTCTTCATGCAAAAATAGTGATGCCGAAGCAAAGGCTGATTCTATCAACAAGTTGACAAGCCTTGTATGGATTGTTGCTTAGAGGTCTAGCCAGAAACGTGCATATTGCTCTAGCCTTTGTGGTATGTACACTGCAAAGCAACCAGGTTCCACCAGTTGGTTATTAATTAGTCACATCTTAGATTTTATTCTTCCTTCAGTTCTCCTTCTAGGAATGCAAAAATATTCAAATTACTTAAAATTCCATAATTGCAGCCATTACTCATTATTGATACTGGACACTATGAGGCCAAGGCCATGGACTTGAACTTCCCTTATTTAGAATGTTTCTCAAGAAGTCCTTTATGCAGTGGCCTGTTTCTTAAAGTCCATTTATTTCCAAATCCAAGGATAAATAAAACTACAACATGTCACTTGGTAGATGAGAATAATGATCATTTGAAAGACTAGTTAATTATCCAAGATCACACAAACTTATGGCTATGTAACCATAAGATAAAACACTTTCCTTTTTTTTAACTTCTACTCCAATATCAATAGGTTGTTCATACAACTAAGAGAAGAATCTTTTGAAATACATTGCTGAACAGTGGGTTTATACTTTTGCTTTACAGCAAAAAGTTATTAGGAAGAGTCACATGACTAGATCAGAGTTTGCAAACCTAAAAAAAAAAAAAAAACAGTAGACCAGCAAATGTTGTAAACAGGTAGTGGGCCATAAAAAGACAGGATGGAATAATGGCTGGTGAGAGGGTGATTTGCCTCATCTTAAGAGTCAGTGACTACACAGCTCTGGTTGATTGATGCCATTGGAATAAGGGCCCACAATTTCCCATAGCTCTTATTTGTGTAGAGAAGCAGGAATCATGAAGTTCTATGGTAAAATAATCTGATTTTTACATGTTGGCTCATTTTAAAACAAATCACATAAGCCTGTAAGCTAAGCAGCATATATTATGTTGGCCAAAAATAGCCTGAGCAATTTTCAGTCTCTCCTTAACACTTTGCTGACTCTGCTAGTTGTTATTTGTCTTCAGAGATGTGCTTGTATCTTCCAAATATGCATGTTGTGCACCAGTGTTTGTTTTCTCTGTGACCCATTTGTCTATCTGAAGAAAGGAGCATGCCAACAAGTTCAGTGCTAAAAGATTGTGGATAAGGGGTAGACTTCCCTAGATACTGGGTAGAGAGTCTAACCACAGAATATGGAAGAAGGAAGTAATTATATGGAGTAGGCATTAGTGAGGAAGGAGTATCAACATTAGGAACTCTAGTGTACTCTTGAAGCAATACCCTAAACCTGCATAATTTGATTTCTCTGATTTTTTGCCTTCTGATGGTAATGAAAGGCATATTTGGCATGCAGTTTGAAGTTTGCTTCCCTCCTATATTATAGTTACCTTGTTCTACCTGTTCATGAGAAAGTTTGATGTACCTTTCAGTGTTAGGTAGAGGTGGTGAAATAGGAAGAGATAGAAAGGTCAAATGAACTCTGGATGCTCCATATTCACCTCTTAAACTGCTTCCAGAAAATAAGCATCATCCTATTAGGGGCACTATGTCTGTCTGTGCATTCCAGGCAATGATCACAGCTGAGTGGCAAGCAATTGGAGGAGAACTGACAGGTAAGCACTAGCTAGCTGTGACAATACTACTTCTGCTTTGCATATATAGCAAGACATTTTCTGGAGGAAAACAGGCTAATACATGTGTTTCATTGATTTGGCTCCAAATAACAAGGTAGAATCACAGTGGTGATATTGCCATATCATTTCAGGGTCACAAAAACAACAAGTTTTCATTGATTGGTGGTGATCTGAGTGAAACTTCATGAACAAGCAAACAGGATTAAATGAAGGCGCTGGAAATCAAGCCTGTCCTGACAGAATTTGCATTTCCTTCACAGTCACCAAACAGAAGAAAATCAACTACTACATTAACTCTACAAAGAAGGCAAGAGTGTCATCTAGTGGCAACTCAAAATTGTTGCTCACTTAAAATTCATTTGCTAGGATTGTCCTGCTAAAATGATCTATACATTATTTCAGAGCATATCAGAATCTTTATTTTATAAACTCCATGCCTTAACCAAGCAAAGAGTCACAATTTTTTATCATTGTTTCATGCTTTTCTCCTTAGAGAGTAATCATCGTATTCTCTTCCCTGTTCCCTGTTACTTTCTCCCCGCAAAATATCTTAGCTAGGAACCACTTTAAGTTGGACAATAAATATTTGAAATAGCAGTGGTGAATAAATACACTAAAATTCTCTTAATAATTTTGATAGTTATTAGATGATTCTAGTTTACAATCATGGCAATATGCTATTTTAAGTTAAGCTTTAAATGCTGTTTCAGTCCATTTATATCCTGAGATTACCTTTTACCTCCAGTGAACCTGGGTTGATTAGGAGTAAACACATTCAATTAAATTTAGAGTCTGCAAATTTGCCACCTCAGTGAGTCTGCTATGTCTTAAACTAGCTCCTCAAATACCACCTTAACCTATTGGAAAAACAATGGAATACTAGGCAATTATAGTGTACTATTCTGGCTGGCTGCATCTAGCCTGCCCATTGTCTGTGAGCAGTTAGAGAACTGTACTTTATTGTAATTATTATTTATTAAAATTATTTGATTTGATGTGTTATAATTATACATAATATTGGGATTCATTGTAACATATTCATACATGCACAAAACATAATTTGATCAATTTCATTCTCAGTCTTAGGTAACTGATGAATATGTAAATTCTGTCTTGTATGGTAAAGATTTAATTGACTTCTTCCCCTCTCCCCAAAAGACGGTTTTACTTCCAATTAAAATTGATCTTAATATTCCCTCAAATATCATATGATATTTGGTCTGCTTAGAACATTTGCCTGATTCCTTCGTATAAGCATAAAAGACTTAGAACTCAGGAAATGGTATATAGGTTGAACAAGAAATCAAAATTAATCCATAGTTTTCAAATGAACTATAGAGAAAAGTACCTTTGCATAACAAAAATAATGACACTAAAATGCTCTAGCAATTAAAGAGTTAGACATATAAATCTATCCCTAGGGATCTTGTCTCATGATCATTCTCTAAGCTTCAACTTAAAAATAAAATACTATTCAATTCAAAGTCTTTAAAAGCTAAATATAACCATCTTCTTAAGTATTAATTGGTCAATGCAAAGTTAAAAGTTTTGACATTCATTTAAGAAAAATTTATGAGTGATTAATATTAAATATTTACTGAATTACTTGCTTTTTAACTTATTAGATCACACTTTCCTTTTCAGGAAAAAAAAAACCACTGAATTTTAACTTTAACTTCTTCAGAAAATAATTTGGATCAGTTACTTATTTTTCTTTCGTACTATAATATAAACAAACAAACAAACAAAAACAACCATGATGAATAAAAAGAGTTAGGAACTAGAATTAGCTGGTGTGGACAAAAAAAAATATGAAAAATAAAAGATTTTTCTGTAACTTATTCTTAATGTAAACAATTTTACTCCTTTAAAAAACTCAGGGTCATAAAATCCATCTATTTATCATTTTGTCATTGAGAGAAACATAGTTAGCTGCATTACTTTCATTATTTTTGTGACAATATATACTGAAGTGATTTTCTTTTCTTTTTATTTTTCCTTTTTTTTTTCTTGGCAAGATTTCTATGAGTTGGGAACACAGTACACAGAGGAAACCCTCTGAGGTAAAGTTTTATAACTGCTCCCAAGAAGCATAGCCAAAGGGAATTTGGCCACGCCCCAAACAAGATTTTATGAAGGGGAGGTTTTTACTTATAATTGTTACTTAAAATTGTTTATGATCAAAAGTTTTTAAAATCAAGTGAGCCATTAACTGCCCTTCAACCTGGTATTAACAAAAGATTTAAACTTTGAAATAAAAATGGGTGCCAACAGTCAATTTGAAGCAAAAAAAAAAAAAAAAAAGCCTATTTTAGGGACTCAGAGTCTTCTGAAATGTTTTCAAGAGATTGCTCCACATGAGACTCCCATTCATAGCAACGTCTTGCCTTGTTTTCATAGCAAAGTGGCCTAAGGTATATTTTCTAGAACCAGAAATCTGAACTTTGCTAAGATCACACTTTCCTTTGCTTAGATCACACCTGGGCTCAACCTCCTTCACTATGCCAGTGTATTTTATATACTTCATGAGATTTTAATAAATTTTATTGAAGTACCTAGTTACACACACACACACACACACACACACACAAGGGTGGGAGAGGGAGGGAGGGAGGGAGGGAGGGAGAGAGAGAGAAAAGAGAGAGAGAGAGAGAGAGAGAGAGAGAGAGAGAGAGAGAGAGAGAGAGAGAGAGAGAGAGAATGATTGCCCATATGGGAGAGTTTAGATCTAAGAAGTTATATATCTCAGATAAAATTTGCCTGTACCTTATATCCTCAAATAATCAAATACACACATATATATTTGGGATATGATAAACTTTAATATGATGAACAGAGTCCAATTAAAAGCCTCAGCTCAGCAACTGTCCAAGTAAACAAGAATTAATTTTCTCATTGGTTCTATTAACTTTCAAAATTCAACATATATATATATGTTCAAATAGGATTTTCCATGTTTTTATAAAGAAGTGTATTCCCATAACTTTCCTTTAATTTGATTGTATGGCTTTGTGATATTTGAATATTAATTGTGAAAAATTAGTTATTTTCCAAAGTCAAAAAAATTATAAAGATAAAATTTATGCAAAGTGTCGTTTTTGTCACAAATATGATGGTAGTAGATTCTGAGAATAGCAGCTAATGCTATCTATCCTTTATGCTTCCCACAACTGCAGAAAAGTGGCAAATTTTTAAGGCCATGACAGGCAGATAGATTTCCAGATAGATGGATAGTAAATGGATCCATAACTGGTTTTAGAAACAAGTTTATAATGCATTCTTTGTTTGTATTTTAAGTCAAATGTAATTTGCTCTTATTTTTGTAAAAAAAAAAAAAGGTTATTTGGGGGCACAACCACACTCATTCATTTATGTGTTGTCTATGACAGATTTCACACTAGATACAGTTCTTGTCACAACAGAGTTGAGTGGTTGTGATAGAAATGGTATGATTTGCAAAACCTAGAATATTTACTATCTACCTCTTCAGAGAGAAAGTTTTCTGACTTCTGAACTCAGCAGAACTTACCAGTAAAACATTAGCAATAATGAAAAATGTTCTTTATCTTTTATTTAATACAGTAATGGCTTAGCCACAGATGACTACTTAGTACTTGAAATAACTACTCCTACACTGGGGATTGAAACCAGCCAGGGACATTCTAATGCCGAGCTACATCCCCAGCTCTTTTTAAAATCTTTTCAGGATCTCCCTAGGTTGCCAAAGCTGGCCTCAAACTTACTATCCTCCTGCCTGGGCCTTCAAGGCTTCTGGGATTTCAGGCATGTACTGCCACACCCAGCTCTATTTCGTTTTAATTAGTATGTTTTTCTAGTAGCTACTTCACTAAATAGCTTAGGTCTAGATAGTTCCTCCGCCGCCCCCCCCCCACACAAAAAAAACACCATAATTATCTCCTGATTTGTAGAATTTGCTAAGTTTCAAGGTGTAAATAAACTCACTATCACCAGTTTCAAGTACAAATATTATATCACTGAACAAGGGAACAGTAGAGTAGAGGAAGGGAAACAGGGTGAGGGAGGAGGCAAGGGAAAGAGAGTACTAGGGACTGAAATGGAACAAAATGTATTTCAAAGCATGTCAAAATGAGCCCCATTGTTATGTATAACTAAAATACACTAATAAAACATTTTTAAAAAACAAAAAGAATAGTTAAGTTTTGAGTATTTATTATTTTCATTTTTATCTGATTTAATTATAAGTTTATATAATATATAATAACTATATTTTAATTTTTATTTGTTCATTTTAGTTATACATGACAATAGAATATATTTTGACATATTATGAATACATGAAGTATAACTTCCCATTATACATCATGTGGAGCCATACTGGTCATGTTTTCATATGTGAATATAGGAAAGTTATGTTTGATTCATTCTACTGTCTTTCCTCCCCATTTTCCCTCCCTTCATTCCCCCTATCTAACCCAATGAACTTCTATTCTTCCTTCCTGGCCCCCTACCCTTATTGTGTGTTAGTATCCACATACCAGAGAGAACATTAGTCTTTGGTTTTGCAGGATTGGCTTATTTCACTTAGCATGATAGTCTCCAGTTTCATCTAATTACTGGCAAATGCCATAATTTCATTCTTCTTTATGGCTGAGTATACATACACATTTTCTTTAATGTGTTTAAAAATGGGTTTCAAAGATCCTGAAAAGTTGTCTTTATTAAACCAGTACAATCAGTTTCAAAAGATCATTAAGTGAAAACACCATGCTCTTTATTACTATACATAAAGTAAATTGAACATGGAAAAAAAAAGAGGTGATAAGGAACTAAAGTGAGTCAAAGAAAAAGTACAAAGAATGTATTTGCTTGACACTCAGTTTGGGAAAATAGATATTTTGTCAACGTGTAGGCATTGTTAGGAGTGCAAAAAGAAATGTCACAGAATGGGTCAATACAGTCGGGATTTATAAATTAGGGTCACTGTATCCTTGACAAATTTTCAGAAGGTGAACCCTCTCAATTCATGTGGAAATTTTATGTGAACATAAACAAACATTTTCCTAGGCCTAAATCAACATTTCATGTGGGTTGGGGAATCATGATTTTTAAAATTTGAATATAAAACTTTTTAGTTTCACACAGAAATATCATAAGCATGTTTGTGGATTAAACTTGATGAGTTAGGGCTAAAACTACAAATCTGTTGAATTCTAATCTGCAGAAGGCAAAATTAGCTAAGAGTTAGCACATGCAGAGAAATGATGCTTGAGCAAGAACAAGGATCCATGCTTGAACCAAACAATTATATGTTGGAATACAGTGCTGAGGGAATCATACAGAAGTCATATAGAATTCAACATGAAAGGACAAAGAGATTAAAGTATGGAAAAAAGTGATGAAGACATGACAATAGATTCAACAACTCTAGGTCCATTTTAAATTTTAGAAATGGAAAATAGAATAAATATTCAAATAAGTAATGACTGAGAATTTTCACAACTGAAGATGTGGAGAGGTTTGCAATGGATATATCTAACAACAATTAACACCTGAATATGTAACAAATTACAAATCAATAAGGAAAATTTGAAGAAAAATAAAGGAAATGAACAATCAATTTATAAACACAAAAAAGATGTTCCATTTCAACAAATTCAGAAAATAGAAAATTAAAACGTGGAGATGTTCATTGATTAGATTGGAAAAACTGATAATATGGTATTAGTGAGAACATTGAAAAACATTTGTGCATTGCTAATTGCAATATAAATGAAGAGCATTTTTGGTAATAGTGGTTATACTTAAAGATGCATATGTATAATTAACTAGAAATTTCATTTTATAATCTGAAAAACTCATAGACAAGATATATACAAAGAGGCTAGCTAGCTATATCTTTTTAATTAGGAAAAGTCTATACAACTAAATATTCATCAATAGTTAAATATATATTTGTGATTGTGTTTTATATTTTTAATATGAGATATATATTAATTAAAATGAATAAACTATCTACATATAACAACATGTATAAAATTTAAAAACTAATAAAAGGAAATATGCAAATTTTAAAATGTTATGTTTTAGTTTAGTTACATTTGGATAAAATAAGAGGGCAATCCAATGACAAGACAAAATAAGAACCAGTCCATTCTATAATTTTTTAAATGAAAAAAAAAAACAGATATTGCAGAAGACTCAAATTTGCTAAATACAGATCTTTTCTGCAGTACTCTGTGATTTTCTGTTTAAATATTTCATAAGTTAAAAAATAAAGAATTCAATCAATAGTGTACCAGGGATAAAAACCTCAAATACTCTGAAATTATTGCTTAATTTAAGATTTTTTGCTACCTCAACAAAAAAACCAAAGAGTAAAAAGTTTCAGTATATTTGATAATAACAGAAATGTTAGTTTTTATGTATTCAATGTATTTAATCTTAATAGTCAATATATGTATATTGTTTTTTGTCTATTAAAAATTCAATTTTAAAAGTGTTTTATATACAGTAAATTTTTATGTTTCTAATACTCTATGTATTTAATATACATCAACTTTTTGTCATATTTTACATTAAAAATAGTGAAAGGGGATTTCAGTTAGGTGAATCTAAAGTTCCCTTGGTTAAGTTTTTCTAAAACTTTATCTTAAGTTTTTCCTTAAATGTTATTCACCACATCAATAGACTTAAAGATAAGAACCATATGATCATCTCAATAGACGCAGAGAAAGCATTCGACAAAGTACAGCATCCCTTTATGTTCAAAACACTTGAAAAACTAGGGATAACAGGAACGTACCTTGACATTGTAAAAGCTATCTATGCTAAGCCTCAGGCTAGCATCATTCTGAATGGACAAAAGTTGAAGGCATTCCCTCTAAAATCTGGAACAAGACAGGGATGCCCTCTATCACCACTTCTATTCAATATAGTTCTCGAAACACTGGCCAGAGCAATTAGACAGACGAAAGAAATTAAAGGCATAAAAATAGGAAAAGAAGAACTTAAATTATCACTATTTGCAGATGACATGATACTATACTTAGAAGACCCAAAAGGGTCTACAAAGAAACTACTAGAACTAATAAATGAATTCAGCAAAGTGGCAGGATATAAAATCAACACACATAAATCAAAGGCATTTCTGTATATCAGCGTCAAAACCTCTGAAACGGAAATGAGGAAAACTACCCCATTCACAATATCCTCCAAAAAAATAAAATACTTGGGAATCAACCTAACAAAAGAGGTGAAAGATTTATACAATGAAAACTACAGAACCCTAAAAAGAGAAGTAGAAGAAGATCTTAGAAGATGGAAAAATATACCCTGTTCATGGATAGGCAGAACTAACATTATCAAAATGGCGATATTACCAAAAGTTCTCTATAGGTTTAATGCAATGCCAATCAAAATCCCAATGGCATTTCTTGTAGAAATAGATAAAGCAATCATGAAATTCATATGGAAAAATAAAAGACCCAGAATAGCAAAAGCAATTTTAAGCAGGAAGTGTGAATCAGGCGGTATAGCGATACCAGATTTCAAACTATATTACAGAGCAATAGTGACAAAAACAGCATGGTACTGGTACCAAAACAGGCGAGTGGACCAATGGTATAGAATAGAGGACACAGAGACTAATCCACAAAGTTACAACTATCTTATATTTGATAAAGGGGCTAAAAGCATGCAATGGAGGAAGGATAGCATCTTCAACAAATGGTGTTGGGAAAACTGGAAATCCATATGCAACAAAATGAAACTGAATCCCTTCCTCTCGCCATGCACTAAAGTTAACTCTAAATGGATCAAGGAGCTTGATATCAAATCAGAGACTCTGCGTCTGATAGAAGAAAAAGTTGGCTCCGATCTACATATTGTGGGGTCGGGCTCCAAATTCCTTAATAGAACACCCATAGCACAAGAGTTAATAACAAGAATCAACAAATGGGACTTACTTAAACTAAAAAGTTTTTTCTCAGCAAGAGAAACAATAAGAGAGGTAAATAGGGAGCCTACATCCTGGGAACAAATTTTTACTCCTCACACTTCAGATAGAGCCCTAATATCCAGAGTATACAAAGAACTCAAAAAATTAGACAATAAGATAACAAATAACCCAATCAACAAATGGGCCAAGGATCTGAACAGACACTTCTCAGAGGAGGACATACAATCAATCAACAAGTACATGAAAAAATGCTCACCATCTCTAGCAGTCAGAGAAATGCAAATCAAAACCACCCTAAGATACCATCTCACTCCAGTAAGATTGGCAGCCACTATGAAGTCAAACAACAACAAATGCTGGCGAGGATGTGGAGAAAAGGGTACTCTTGTACATTGCTGGTGGGACTGCAAATTGGTGCGGCCAATTTGGAAAGCAGTTTGGAGATTCCTGGGAAAGCTGGGAATGGAACCACCATTTGACCCTGCTATTGCCCTTCTCGGACTATTCCCTGAAGACCTTAAAAGAGCATGCTACAGGGATGCAGCCATATCGATGTTCATAGCAGCACAATTCACAATAGCTAGACTGTGGACCCAACCCAGATGCCCTTCAATAGATGAATGGATAAAAAAAATGTGGCATCTTTACACAATGGAGTACTATGCAGCAATAAAAAATGACAAAATCATAGAATTTGCAGGGAAATGGATGGCACTAGAGCAGATTATGCTTAGTGAAGCTAGTCAATCCCTAAAAAACAAATACCAAATGTCTTCTTTGATATAATGAGAGCAACCATGAACAGAGCAAGGAGGAAGAGCAGGAAGAAAAGACTAACATTTAACAGAGTCATGAGATGGGAAAAAAAAAAAAGTTTTTCCTGGTTGGTTTGTTATTTAAAATAGCCACTAAAAAGCATTTGTCACATTAAATTACATCAAACAAACATTTTTAAGTCACTGCTTTAAGAACAAGCCTAGCCTTGAAGATGAATTGACTAACACTATTTGGTTCCCCTATTCACTCTAATTTTCAATTTAATCATGAAGAACTTCTTGTATTTGAAATGTTAAGAATAAGGATTGTCCTTAAACGACTGACACTTTATTCCTCATGATATAAAAACTTCACATTAAATATTGGTTGCATAAAATATTACAGTGAAGAGATCTTTTCTTTAGTTAGCTCATTTTTCTTGAGCTAACTGTAGTTGCAATTGTCAAAATATTCTGTTTAATATTAATAAAATAAATTATGGTAAAGGAGTAAAAGTACCGAAAGACTGGAATTATGGTATCAATTCTGTTACTGACATAGATGGATACACACACACACACACACACACAGAACAAATTATATAACTTTCTGGGCCTCAAAACCTTCTTCATCTTTACATTGTGAGTGCACAACCAGATGGTTTCTAATGTCTCACTTAGCTAATGTTCTTTATTTTAATTTTTTTTTTTTAGTTGTTGATGGACCTTTAATCATTTATTTATTTGCGGTGCTGAGAATTGAACTCAGTGCTTCCTTCAAACATGTGAGGCAAACACTCTACCACTAAGCCACAACCGCAGCCTTGGTTGTATGTTCTTAATTAGAGTTTTCTCTTTAGGCCATCATGGACTCTGTAACTAGAAAATATCAGTTGTAAATCAAAGTTGTAGTACATTTCCACAGAGCTGTTTTTTTGTGATCTTCCCTCTTCACCATTCTTATTTTCCTTGTCTTAATTCGGACTGTAACCATCTTTTTTTCCATTAACGTTAACTTTTCTTCTAGGTAGTTATGCTTTTCATCTCTCTGCATCTGATGTGCTTCTATGTCCAAGGTATCTTTCCTCAAGTAATAAAAGCCTGATTTTACTAATTGAAACGGCTCCCCTTGGATTAGAGTGTGAAGTCTTACCTAAATATGAAATTCTGTCTTCCCCAATTTACTTTTCTAGTTCAATCTTTTACCAGTTTCCATCCCCCTTCCAATCTTTAGATACTGAGCCTCACCTTCTCCAGAGAATTCAAGTCACAATCAGTTAAATCAATTGTGTATTTCCCCACTTTGTGCTTTCCACAAGGTTGTTCTTGCTGCATACTATGTAGTTTTTTTCCTTTTCTATCAAGTGAAATCCTATTTATTTATTATATCCCCGTTCAAATACCACTGTGATTGAAAGTTTCCCTAAATATCGAAGAAGAAAAAATTGCTCCCTCCTTCCCTTTCTCACCTGCTAATCTCATAGTATTTTCATATTATCCTATTTTAGAATTTAATGTGCTGATACATTTATTTATTCATCCATAAAACAGTTATTGAAGACCTGCTATTTATTAGACTGTTGAAATGCCGGGTGCAGAATTATAAGTGCTGATCGTATCTTTTAACAAGTTTATTGTTTATGTGGAGACAACTTTTAGTTTTAATGTACAAATGAGGATAAGCAATAGTCTCCGCAGGGAATACACTGGAAAAAAGCAAGAGAAAAATCCTCCACATACTGCAGAGGGAGGTAGAATCACGTCCAGGAAATTTCCTTAGTTAAGGTAGATCATTAATTTATAACTACTTAGAGCTTCCCATATAATTAAAACTTAATAAATGTTATTAAATACACTGTATTCCTAGTGTATGCATGCCTATTTTCTGTACTGTTGAATAAAAGTGGTTGGTAGTGAGATTTCAGAGGTATATAGAATCCAGCATCAATAACAGTATCAAATATTTCCATTTAACCATATTCCACAGGGGAAGTGTCAGGTTTGCACGCTGTGAGAACAGATATTAACTACATACAACCTGAATAACAGAAAAAAATCTCATCCACAAAGGTTCCCCAAAGAGCTCCTCAGGGCCCTGTAGGACACACAATAAGAAGTGCAGGAGTGACAGTGTTCTGCACTCGCATTCCAAGTGATGATGGTTCAAGACAGTGCAACCCCGCCTCCGAAGGAGGCTCAACTTATTCCTCCAAGATTCCCAGGAGGAGAAAGGGTGATTTGTTCATTGTATAGTTGACTCATTTTCCTAGAAAGTACAGACTCGGTAGAGAATGTTAGGTGGTGAGATCGCTGGTGGCTCATAGTTTTCCCCCACTTTCAACGTCACTGCAGACCCTCTGTCTGAAGCCTGGTCCCAAAGCCGCCGCGGAACCACGTTTTCTGCACAGCCGCCCGCCCCGTTGCCAGGTAACCGCCTCACCCTCAGCCAAGTCTCCAGGGATCACGAGCCGCTTCCGCCTCCCCTCCCAGACAGTCCAATCAGCGAGCAGTGTGGGGATCACGTGTCCCCCAGGGCGGGACCTGGAGAGCGGCCCTCTCCAACCCGCTCCGCTGGAGGCCGCTTCCCCGCCCCTCAGAACTCCCAGCCGGGCCGCCCCGCCCCCGGGAGCCCCGGGACTGAGGCGAGGAGGGCGGGGCGGGACCACGCACGGGCCGTGCTCGCACTCTCGCTGCCTGCTTCAGCACCTTCCGCTGTCCACAGCTGCAGCCACCTCCTCCTCCAGGTAAGGAGCCGGTGGGGCCAAGGGGTGTGAGACCTGGGCCAGCGCTGGGCTGAAGCGGGTGATTCTTTGAATTGCTGTGGCGTCGTGTAAGGACGCCGCTGAGGGCCCTGCGATGGATCACAGGCTGGGCTTCTGCGCGTCCTGCCAGGCTTTGCACACCTTGGAGCCTAATGGGCTAATCCCCTGAGTTTTAGAGTCACACACCTGATTGTTTCCAGGCTCAGTAGAAGCCAACATTTATGTGTGTGAACTATCACTGGAGTGTAAACTATGCCCATTTCGGGGACATTGTTTTATGTTTTATTTTTTAACGTTGTTAAGCATGTGTATGTCTTAGAGTCTAGATTGTTATTCTCACTAGTGTGCCGGCCAAACACCGTACAGATTACTTATCCTGTTGAAGACAGTTTTAATATTAGGGTTATACCAAGAAAGCTTTGATCAATAAGGGAATCTGTTCTAGAAAAATGACAGTATCTTAAGTACTAAGTAAATTATAAAAATACACTTTCTTGTGCCATTTCCCAAATACCCAGACTTTGCATGCATGCAGATATTAAAAGGAACAAAAAATTTGAGCCACCTTTTATACTGTGCTAATTGAAAACAATTGATTGTAATGAAATTTAGTGAAAAGTTTGATCATGTATAAGAAATGAATCAGATTTGTTTCTGACGAGAAATACTACATTCCTAGTTCTTTCAGAAATATCCTTCCAAGAAAACTATCAAAAAAAAAAAGTAAGTTCATTATTTAATAGGTACAAAATAGAGGTAATTTAAAACTCAGCAATTTGAGATTATAATTGTTATTTTTAGCACTCTAATAGCATTTCTGTGTAGTAATGATCAGAAAATAGATAAAAAATGAATTTCAAGTATTTATACATTTGAACTCAACAGGGGTTTAAACATTCTGTTTATTTTTAGATTCATGAATTGTCTTATTACCCTGCATGAAGGGAACTTATACTGGACTAGTGCTTATTATAACCCACAGGGAAAAAGCATTCTCTTATATCCTTTGAAATTTTGCCTCACTGACCTAAATGTGCAAGGACATGGATGTAGTTGTACCTTATCCATTTGAAGGCAGAAGTCTGCAATAAGCCAAGAACTCCTGTTTTATGATCTAAAATTCAGTGTAGTAATTGCATGATTATGAAAAAATCAGTTCAACAATATTAGGGAAAACATGATTTAGTAGATTAGAGATTAATTTAACAAATGGTAGCTTTATGTTATTTAATCAGGAGTTCCAGAGAAGTTTTCTAAACTGGAATAAAGCCATGACCTATTTCAAAGGGCATACATGGAAACAAAAATCATATATTTCTTAAATGAGCTCCAAGAACTTACGTTATATAAAAAGGTGGGTTGAACTGTATTATTTGTATTGATATGACTTTCTCCTATGTCGATATAATAGAAATGTTTAAAGAATCAAGGGTTGCTCTGAAAAAATATTAAATATGTATGCTTGAAAGTTTTAAAATTCTTTATTCTTTTTGTTTTTATAATGAAGTAATGCTGTGTTAAAATTTTTAAGTTATCCGCTAGTCACATAATGATGTCATGTATTAGAAAATCATACATTAATTTTGCTTAGAAGAGCAAGTTTTTAAATTCTTCTGCTCCTAGGGCTAGACTATTTTTGTTGTTGCTGTTTTCTATAGATTCTACCTTGTAACCCTTAGCCTGAGCAAAAAGGGGCCAATGGTAGTTTCTGTTATTGAAAAAAGATTAAGAACTGTTTGTTTGTTTGTTTGTATGTTTGTTTTGCCCTGATGGATAGTAGAAGTCCAACTTCAAGAATGATTAGGTTGTCGCTATTAATAAAATATGTAGAAATTTTCCAGTTTTTATTTTCCTAAACATAATGAAGACTAAAATGAAATTTCCAACAATTTTGAAGGATTCACATTTTCTTCCTGCACTCCAGAATTTATTTGAAATATATGTCAGATCAGTAACAGTTTTATCAGGTTACTGAATAACCAGATTAACCAGCCTTTCATGGTAATGATATATATTATATGCAAGCATCACTGCTACGTCCTACAACTTTTGAGTTATTTTTAATATTTTGTGTATCTGTTCAATTTAACAGATCAAACTATTGAAGTCATATAACTTCAAGTTTGTCTTCAGGAACAAAGATTTCACTGATAGTATTTTAATTCTTAGAAGAATTTCTTATTAACTAAGGCTCCTTCTTTTGCAGTAGAAATGTATTGAAATAAGAATTGGCTGGCACTTTTCAACATGCAAGACCATGCTTTATTCTATGATAATAACATAGTAATTATTCTCTTACTGTTGGACAGACTATTCCTTGGAGATTTGTGAGCAAGAAATAAGATATGGATACCTGAAGAGAATTTTAGAAATTCCCAAAAGAATCTATTCTGTAGAGAAACAAAATCTAGAGGAAAACTTTTTGCTTATATGATTTTATTTAAGGACTTCTAACTTTGGTCATAAAAATTGGTAGGGAAATAGTATAATAAAATGACTAGCTTTGATCTATTCCATTATATTGAAAGAAAAAAATATATATATATAAAGAAAAAATCCAATAATTATTGATTAGAAAAAAGTTCACATGGTAAAATATGAGCTGTCGCAATAGAAGGTAGAGTTCAGGGTGTTTTCACATGATTTCAATGAATAGACAAATGGAATTCAAAAGAACTTGGAGCATTTCAATTAGGCTGGATTTTGCAAAACAAATACAACCTGAACTTGAAACCACATCTGGCATTTGCATTGCAGATATCATATTACCAACTAATTGAGGAGAATAAATTTTTTGTGTATAATGATAAATGTCTTACTTATTACTTTTTATTTACTTACAAAGTACTGTTTTGTAGGCTAACTATCTCCTGAAGTTCTGGAATTCTGCACTCTGGAATTCTGCATTTTAAATTAAGAAATATATATATATATAGCATAGAAACAGAAATATAAATCTTCTACAGTAAAACAATATGTGATATAATTCATCCTTGTTATTTTTTATTATTAGGATGTTTAATAATTGGCATGTTCAGGGAAGGCCTGGCAAAAGATACACCAAATAAATTCCCATTGTGGTAAGGATGTTATAACATTCAGTTCTTTCTTTCCTTTTTTTTTTACAGATTAAAATGCTTAGATATGGAGAACTCACAAAACTCACAATGGAGTTCTTTAAACAATTTTCTTTATGCTTAGGTGTATTGTTTTCTTTTTCCAAAGTCTTGACACTTTAAATTGTAACCAGGTATTTGTATTTCATTTACAATTATGTGTGATAAGTTCAATTCCATATCACTCATACAAAAAACTTTCCTTTCAAGTTGGAAATTGGAAAATAATTCTCAGTGCTCAGAACTCTCATGTTTAATGTGCTATGAAATAACCTTAATTTTCTAATGGAAACAGCTCCATATGGAGTCTTGAAAGTTTAATAGTTCCTTAATAGAAAACAGCTAATAGTTAATTTTTTAAGGTACATTTTGAATGTCTTTCAATGAAAAGTGTTATGAAGCATTTTCTTAAAGGTAAACATAATTGTAGGTTTGAAGGAGCCATTCAGAACTTAAGCTAGAAAAACCCTTAGAGTTGAAGGCAGCTTGTTAGACAAGCATGATATCAAGATAGACCCCTAAACATCCCTTCTGAGGAAGGGCCCGGGAATGTGTATGAACAATCTTCAAGTGAATCTTAGGCAGAATTGAGTTTGAGAAATACTGATAGAATATACAGTACACTATTAGAGGTAGTCAACTCTCAAGCTCTTAATTTCCGTGTACAGTTCCACTTTTGAAGCTTTACTTGGTCATACCCTAAACTACCAAATAAATCAACTCCTTTCTAAAAATTTAATAGTGGATAGCTATATTACATTAGCATTTATATATCACTAGTAAGTTTTTAAACATAATGTTTTACCTTTGTAATTAATCACATTAGTTCATGATTAGGGAGAATTTTATGTTGACTAAAACCAGTTTTTGACAGGTAGATGATCAAGTAGGTTAGCCACCTATCTAATCTATCCATTGGCTCCAAACTAGAGGATACAGTCCATTCGTTACTTAGCACTTTTTAGGACCAATTTTAGGCCTCTGTCAGTATACTGGATACAAAATTGAAGTGCTTTTTAGTTATTTTAGGTAAGCTATTTCTATTAATTTTTGAGCTTGCAGGCTCCCATTTGATTTCCTTTTCTGTTTTTTTTCCCAGCTGACTTGCAGAAACAAAATTTAACACCTTTGCTTAGAGTATGAAAATGTCAGCATGCCAAATGGAGTGTAGATATTCAGACAGATACCTGAGAATGTTTACTCTATTTAAAAAAAAATCATGTTCATAACCCAGTTCACGTTTATATTAATTAGAAGGGCATGTGGGGTTTCTTAGGTTTTCAGAACAATTTATGGCATAGGTCCTTGAGTCTTCCTTCATGAAAAATGATTCTATTTAGAAAATAAGCTTATACACTTTTTGTAACAATCTTTTAAAGAAATAATCTTATATATTTTCATGACAAATATTTACTTATTTCACAATACTTTCTCAAGAACATATTTACTTCTAGCTTTCTTAGTTTATGAATGAAAATATGTGATTTCCCTCTGCTGTAGTTTTCTTTGATTTTCAATCACACCGAAGGTATTATAAATGAGCCTGTTTAAGTAAAAGTGGATTAGTTCTTCAGTCAAATCAAAAAATCATTTCCATATTACAGCACAGAAGAGTTTGTGATCCTCTAAAGTTCTAGACAATCTAATTTCATAGTTCAAATGCATGTAATTTTAAAATTTTGATTGTTAAAAATAGGGATATAAAAACCTAAACATATGTAGATGGATGGCAAAGATTTCACATTCCCACCTCTCTGAATTAGGATCTTGCTTTTCTGATGATATACAGTTTATGTGTGGACTAACATATTCCTAGGTTTTGATGACCAAATTGGAACTTATACTGGCTAAGTGGTCATTTTGTGAGCCTAAATTAAAACTGCCACTTTGATCTTTTCTACATGCTACCTAATCCAAGATTTTAATGTAGGCTAATGCTGTACTTGTTGTGACCTATTTTATCATCTAAGCTTTTAAGAACATGATTTGACATATAGTGAGAATGCTTAGATAAAATTGCCCTGTTAAGCATGAGAAAAAGATAACCTCAGGAATAACATAAATTTAAGAGATTACTCTTTGTGAATAGATGATACCAGAGGTAATTTTTCTGCTAAATTATCTCTGTTGTTGTATAACTAGGTCAATAAATCTCTAGCTTTACTGTGCATATAAATCATCTTGGGGTAATTTTGACAAGTTCTACTCCAAGATTCTTATTCATTAGATTTAGGACCTGCTACAGAAATCTGCATTTGTAGCAAGTTTCTAAGTTATTCTGCTTTAAAATACCTGAAAAACATGTCTAAATGAACTGATTTAGAGATTTAAAAAATCCTATTTATGCTTAATAATCTATGACTCCACATATCACAATCAAAATAGTGTTCATATAGAATTACTAATATAGAAACAGGAAGATCTCAAGTGAGCCAGTGGCTGGCTGATGTGGGGGTTGCGGGAAAGTTCTTCAAATTTCCTGAAAAGAGTTTTTCCAGTTTTTTACAAAATAATATAACCACACATTGATTACACAATTACAAATTATTTTTGTGTTAACTCTTAGCATATAGTATATTCAAATTTTAAACCCTTTTAACAAGATATTTTGAAGGTTTTATTTTTAAATTAAAAAGGCAATATATGTTCTATTACATAGAAAATTCCAAATTCAGATGAGTGTAAATGTGAGTTTAACAAAACTTTCTTTAATCTCTGACTCTTGGTTCATCTCTGGTATTTTAATACACTTTTTAAGTACTTGGATTGATTTTTCTTACTATTTCTTAAATGTGTCAGGAACATATCAGAATCTTTGCTTTTGTTACTTCCTCTATTTCACAAACTTTTCCATCACCTTTCTTTATGCTTTTGTTCTTTTGTTTCCTTCAAATATTTGCTTAATTTCAGTGTGGGGCATTCGTGGATTATCTTTTAAAGGATTCTACTATGAGCTGTATCTCTAGAACTTCTTTTTCTGCACCATTTTTCTCTACATTAAAAATTATCTTAAGGCTAGGGATATAGCTCAGTAGTAGAGTGCTTGCCTTGCATGCACAAGGCCCTGGGTTCCATCCACAGCACCAAAATATATATATAAAATTTACTCATTTGTTTTGCTCATTTTCTGATTACCTGGAGTAAAAATAAAATCTCTGGGAAGACAGGACTTTTATCTGTGTGTTGAATACTTCTTTAATGCCTGTCTAGAACATAGTTATGAATCAATAAATATTTGTTGTACAAATAGAAGAAGTAATTGTTAAAATTATAAGTAATTATTAAAATTATAAAACATAAATTAGGTCAAAGGAATATTATGTTTTTATATTTCCCAAAATCTTACCATTCAGAAATAGCCAACTGTTTACCTTACATTGTTTTTTTTTTGTTTTTAGTTTTTAAAGTATATCAATGTTTATAGGTGTATATATGTAAATTTTAAAATACACAAAAATGTAACGTGTCATTTAACTACATAGTTTTTCAAATCATTAACTTTTCATTTCTTGTATATTGATATTTTATATAAATTTTCATATCAGCATTGTTTATAATAAATTTTTAAATAATAAGATTTTTATGATTTGTCTATTATTTAATGTTTTTTGTTATAAAAATGACTTTGAGTCAATTTCTCCCTAATATTTCTCCCTAAATATCAAGAAGCAATTTGTATCTATTGATTACATCTTTAAATATAAAATGGAAAAGTTTTTATATCTTTGTATTCTGCTCTTCTTTATCTAAATCCTAGTACCTGGAAAACAATCTGAGACTTTTAGTTTTATTTTAAATTAACATTTTATATTACCTATCTTTTTCATAAAATTATTTTATCTTTTGCATTTTCAAAATCATACTCTGGTTTCTTTGCTTAATATATTTTAAAAATTACATTATCTTCTATAGTTGATTTCTTTTCTTTGGTTAATTTTTTGAAAGAATTTAATTTTCTTCAAGTAATCTTTTAGAAAGGTTAGGAAGGTAAATTGTCTTCTGAATCCTTACATTTATGAGAATACCTATGTTTTTTCTTCACATAGAATTCACTTGTCTGTTTACAAAATTGAAATAACACAGCATTTCTTCAGTTTAATATAGTTATTATATGACTTATTTCTTAATAAGTCATGGGAATCTAACTTCTCTTCATTAGTACATACCATCTTAAATTTTTCTACTTGCTCAAAGAATTATAAAATATTAGTTTCTGAATTTGTCCAAATTTTATTTATGTTCCTGTGTATGTATATGCATAACATGGATGATAACATTTAGAGAAATGTGAAAAAGTATTTCTTTGACTAATTTATATCTTTTTATGATTTTAACAGTTACTTCTCCTTTTATTTGTTCAACAAATATTTATTGATTCATAATCATATTCTAGGCAGGCACTAAAGAAGCACTCAACAAACAGATAAAAGTCCTTTCTTCCCAGAGATTTTATTTTTACACCAGGTAATTAGAAAATGAGCAAAACAACCAGTAAATTACTTATTTGTTTTATATGCATATATAAATTTTTTTTTTTGCTTGAAACAAAACAAGCACTTTTGATCTCTTTTGGTTTATCTCATCAGCATCTTTTTTTTCCAACTCAAGAAATATTTTGGGGCTGTATCTTGGACTGTTGCTTTGTTTTAGTTATTTTACTTGAACTTTAACATTCTCTAAAAAATTTTTAAATTAGTTCCAGTTTTCATCCCTTGTATAACATTTCTTTCAATTTTTCCCTAATCTAAAACAAAACAAATCTACTTTCCCACTGTGTTTTGGAAGAGTTTTGTTCTCTGAATGACTGATATGTTTGCATTGATTTATTTTTCCAATTTTCAATTCTGTCCTTTTTCGCTCTTTCATGTGGATTTTTATTCTGCTCTTGCCTTTTATTTTCTTTACAATCATTATTTCAGCATCTCATACTGCAGTCAATTTATCCTACCCACTGGTACACTCATTTCTGTTCTTGAATGAGAGAAGGCCCACAAAGGCTATTCATTACCAAAAGAGAGAATCTGCAGATTTTTGCATACCCCCCAATTTTTTCTTCTTGGGTAATAGATTAATTATATCATCATTTGGTCATAGCAAATTTTATATCAATATCAATAGAAATCTTCAATGTCATAATGTCATTGTTTAAGACTTTTTATTATCTGCTATAATGCTGTATTAGTGACAGAATTTTCTTTCTTTCTTTCTTTCTTTCTTTCTTTCTTTTTTTTTTTTTTTTTGTGTGTGTGTACTAGAGATTGAACTCAAGGGCACTTTACCATTGAGCTACATCCCTAGCCCTTGTTTTAGATTTGATTTTTAGACAGAGTGTCACTAAGTTGCTGAGTCTGGCCTTGAACTTGCAGTCTTCCTGCCTCAGTCTTCTGATGTCAAATTTTCTTCTATTTACCGTGAACAAATTGATAGAGAAAATACCTGAAAAATAAAAATCCTGCTTCTTTTATGCCTCCATCTACAATGTATTGTGAAAAGTAGTACTTCCCTAGGGTATAGATATCTTATTTCATCTTTCTCTTATTTTTTGAGCTGTAGTCACTAAGTAGATATAAGGAGGGACCATGAAGTAGAGTTAGAGAAAGATACAGTGCTATGGATTCCATGCCTATAAGCAGGAAAAGAGACAATTGAGCATAATTATTTGTTAGACAGCATAGTATATGCCATGTGCCTAGTTGGGTCTATCATCTTGTTTCTCTGTATGTTTAGTAACTAGCATTGGTGCCTACCCATGATAAATATGCAACATTTGCTGAAATGAATGAATAAAATGATATAGCAGATATACATGGAGTAATATATTTTTACTAAATAATATACGGTTAATGAGATGAATACTGTATTTCTTTTTTTTAAAGAGACAGAATTTTGTAATATTTATTTATTTAGTTTTCAGTGGACACAATATCTTTATTTTATTTTTATTTTATTTTTATGTGATGCTGAGGATCGAACCCAGCACCCTGCGCATGCCAGGCAAGCACGCTACTGCTTGAACCACATCCCCAGCCCAATACTATATTTCTTTAGCCAAAGTAGTTAACACCAACCCTGGCTTTTTATATTACTATGGACAATAACAATGCAATGTTTGTAATAGTATATCCCTGGGGTGATGAAAACATGATAATTAATTATATTTAAAGAAAATTAAAAAGGCTATATCTAATTAACATTATTGACTTCCCCTTTCACAAATGATTTGAAAGTATGCATTCTAGGAGTCTACTTGAGGTTTGGTAACATATAAAAGGAAACGCAAAGTAATAGTGGCTTAAAACAAAATAGAAGTTGATTTCTCTTTTTTTTTAATTTTTTTTTTAAAGAGGGGGTATTAGTGTAGGAAGTTTTGAGGCATTCAGACTTCTCATTTATTTTTTTGCCATTCTTTGGGTGTAACCCTCATCCTTGTGATTCAAAATATTTTCTAGAACCTCAAATGATAAGATTAAGGCAAAGTTGCAGGAGGCAGAAAAAGGGCGAGTGGGGAAATGGTATTCCCTCTTTCTTAATGTGAGCAACATGTCCTAATGCTATTTATTGTCAGATTTTTTTTTTGCAAATATAGTATTTAGTAATATGCTTTCTTATATCATTAAAATTTTCTTTAATACTGTTTATCTGCATTTTACAAAATATTTTTCAGAAGACATTTGGAATTTTCCCTAGATTTTGTGAATTAGCAAAGGTGAAGATGAATTTTAGACAGAAAAATAAATATAAAAAAATAAAAATAAGTATATATTTTGACAACTTATTATACTTTCTCTGCTGCATCAAACCACTTTCATAAAAAAGATGCCAATTATATTTCTTAGAAATATAGTGTATTTAGAAATTGCTTAAAATAGATTTCCTTGAAGAATCCAATTATATTAAATGGATTTACCTTGAACCCCATTTTATATCCTAAAAAGTAGAAATGTTCAATTTATGGTACACCATAAGATGTTCTGGACATTTTAGACTTGTTAAATTACCCTAATACAGTCATTTGTTTTTCCCTATTTGTAATTTAGAACAATTTAGAAATTCTGGTTAGGACTGTCATTTAAAATATCAGGAGATGGGGATTCAGTTTTAAATGAGAATGGGATAATATTTTTAAAGTGCTGAGAAAACGGTAACTATACATTCAGTAAAAATATCCTTCAGAAACTAAAGGCAAAATTACAATGTTTTTAAACAAACAACATCAAACGAATTCATTATTTGCAGGGAATTATTAGCAGGTGGCAGAAAAAGGGTGAGCTGAAAAATGGTACACCCTTTCTCTTAATGCAAATAGCACATCCTAATGCTATTTACTATGAGATTTTTGTGCAAAAATAGTATTTGGTAATACTCTTTTCTTGTGTCTTTAAATTTATTCTCTTTAATATTAGTTCATCTGCATTTTATTTTATATATATATATATTTACAGAATAATTCATTTAGTTTATGGTATCCCAAAGCAGAATTTGATTGCAGTTTATCTCAGAGATAGAGAAGGTCTGCTTCTCAGGGGAGATTTGGGTATGTATTTCTGTACATCCTACTTTCATGACAGCCAGACTCTGCTTTGGATTCATGATTGTTATTGACTGGGAAAGAAAGTCTTGTACTTTCTTTGAGTAGTGGCAGACGTGTGCTTTGTTTTGGTACAGGATTGGGACCTGAGATGTTTTTCTCCTCAACTCCAGAGGTTGACAGCTTTCACTTCTTCCCTCCTCCCAGAAGCATTGATTTTTGCCTAATTCCTGGGATTAGCAAGGAGGATTTCCTTTCCCTCCCAGAGGCAAAGAGGTTTGCTTTCATTACTTTCTCATTTTCCCTGAGAGTGAGGGTGTTTGTTTCTCTGCTCCCTGCAATTGAAGGATTTTTCTTCATTTGAAATTAGAAGTATTCTGTGTTTCATGCCTATCAGCCATCTGATTGCCTCCTATATGATCAAGCCACTGAGGGGCTGATTCTCACCCAGTGTTTTTCCTGAGCACCCAATTGAAAGCTGTGGAGGAGATTTTGCAAGTGAGTGCAAACTCAGTTTTTATCTGGACCTTCCAGTTATTCTAAATTAATATTCTAGTTCACACTTGGCTTTTAAGAATTAACTGCATTTCTAAAAATGGCTTTTCCCTACCATATTTTATGGTAGTTACCTTTTTTTCCCCATGCTTTGTCAAATGTAAAGAGGTAAACATTCCCTGTTTCTTTTTAGAGGGGTTCATCTTTTTTCTTCCTTGATTGTTTTGCAACCTCAATTAGTTAAAGAAAAATTACACTTTTTACATCATCTCTTTTTTCTTATTATACTATAGGAGTGATATTTGTGGGTCCATACTAATGTACTTATAATTAAGTGGAAGTATAATTTCCAGTTTTTGTATTTTTGCCTACCTGGTCATTAGTTTATTGAATGCCAATGATTTAATGTTATCTTCCTCCAGAGAGATGTCCTTTTGCTTTCAGAAGATACTAAAATATGGTGGATTATCTTAATCCAGTCATTGAATCAATGTATTTGAAGCTGAATTTCACTCTTCAGAGGGGTGGTATATGTCCATTTCTTTCTTAATGTATAGACCCAGATGGTCTTTACTGGAGAACACCATTTTCCTTAGCAGTATCTGAATTCTAATTGTTGTCCCTCTAGCACCATGAAATTACCAGAAGTTCTTCTTAGCTTCTCAGGATTTCATTCACTACTTTTATGTAGGCACACTCTCCTGGAGAAAAAGTAGCATACATGTGCATGCATGCTCATGAGTGAGTGTGTGTGCATGCACACACACACACACACACACACACACACACATACACACACAGTGTTTAGCTTGACCCTGACCTTCACTTGTCTCTGAGATCTTGGTCTGAGATTTTTACATACTTTTAACCAGCTTTTCTAGTTGTCTTCAGTGGAAGGATTGTGTGTGCTCACACACACACACACACACACACACACACACACACACACACACACCCCTTCTACTGCTAGAAGCCAGGTTTTTGTAAAGTAATGATTTTCTAATTCATCAAAACTCAGAATCATTCTGACTTCAAAGAGCACTGAATAAACTATACATTTACTCTCTAACTCAGACTTTCTTTGATATTTTTATGTGAGGTTTTGAGTATAGTTAAGATGGACAACTCCACAGAACTATGGTGATACATTACTGTTGATATCTATCTTACTTTAATTCTGACTTCTCAAAAGGAACATCTATTTATATTAAAAGTAGACTGACAGGTGATCTCAGATCTGTATCAACTTGTGCAAGTAATCTTTGGCATAAGGAACATTTACACTTCCTAAGTCTCTCTTTCACAAGCTCTCCTCAACTCACTTAACCGTAATTCAAGACAGAATAAATACAAAAAATAAAGCAGATGATTTTAAATAATATCAAATATTCTATATTTGATTTATACCCTGGTTGTTGAAAAAGTTATGGCCTGTGCTTATTTTATATGTTCATCTAGTTTGTTAGGAAGTTTTAAATAAGTATCATTGCTCTTATAAGAACCAGGAGACAAGCCAGCCGGGCATGTTCCTACACACCTATAATCCCAGTGGTTTGGGAGGCTGAGGTAGGAGTTCAAGGTTCAAGGTCAGCCTCAGCAACTGAGTGAGACCTTGATCAACCCAGTGAGACCCTGTCTTTACATAAAATACAAAAAGAGCTGGGGTGTGGCTCAGTGGTTTAGTGCCCCTGGGTTCAATCCCTGGTTCCAAAAAAAAAAAAAAAAAAGAGGATATAGGAGACTAAGAACTATAGATAATATAGCAGGTAAGAACTTGGCAAGAAGGAATTTAATAGAAAAAAGGTAGCCTGCAAATGCCAACATTTCAGAGGATTAGGCCAATATTGTGATGTCAGGTATCAGGTAAAAACAGATGGAAAAATTTTAAGTGTAAAATCAAAGTATAAGTGACTCAGGATGAGTCTTGGAGAATAAGCAAAAATATCATTTTACTCAGGTTAAGAATTTGAATCACTTTTTATTTTCTCATCATTCTTGGACCAATTGGGTAGCTGTGAAATGTTCTTTCATTGAAGTCAGCAGCACAAAGGAGTGAATGGAAATAGCCTTTGAATCTGGCCCTAGAATTGAAGCCTTGTAACTTCGGCCCATATATCCTTGAGCAAAGCAAGCTTTGTGGAAAGACCCAAAGATAATAAGCAAAAATATATAGTCTATCTATTATGAAGTTATGGCAAAGATTTAGATGCAAAGATGGATATAAGAAAATAAGGATCAGTAACCAGACTATGCATGTTACTTGTGTTTGGATATTTAATGCCTGCAGTAAGTTGATTGTCATTTTCTTTATTTTACATGGTGATATCTAGCATTTGATCATTGCCATTTCCTTACATCACTAATTTTAATAGGTAATAAGTTCCATGGATTTAGTTAAGTTTGTGATTTTAATAAAATATTAATTAGATACACAGACATAGTATAGAGATGCAAAGATATGGAATAGGTGCCATCACAACTCTTTCCTCCTTGTCTTAGTTACTGCTAAGTGATCATGACATGCTTTCTCTCTGAGGTCAACTGAAGGTTTCAACTCTCCACCCCAGGGAGGTATGAGAGTTGAAACCTATTTACCATTATTACCTTAAATGATCAGAGATTCCCATCCACATTCAGATACTTGGAATACAACCAAGGTCCTGGAGTATAACCAAGAAATACATTTTTTAAAAGCAAGGTAACATTTAATCTTAGCTGACATCATGTGAGATTTTCTTCTTTTTTTAATTCTTGGAAATATAGTGAAGAGTACTCATGAAAGAAATCAAGAAATAAGTATTGTATGCCCTATAAACAAGGTATTAATTTTAATTTTACTGGACTTTTAATAGTATAATAAATATACTCAGTGCTTAGAGTGACTACAAAATATTCTTACTAATTCAAGTTTGTATTTAGACCCTAAAAATATTTTCCAAATGATTTCATTCCTAGAAGAAAGTATATAGTAAATTACTATGGGATTACTAACCCATTTCACTTGGATACATTACTTTGGATCCTTTCCAAGTTTCAAAAATATGTGCCTTAATTTCATATCAAATACCACTGGATGACAAACATTCTTAGCACTATATATGTCAATTCACTTATCATTTTGTATGTTTTATACAAAGATGAATAAAGCATGATTCTTTACATTTATAGCTAGCTACACAAATAATCATTATTCATTGCTTACAAATATGATATTAAGACACACAGATTAGGAGAATTTGAGCAAGACTTCAAAAATGAGTATTTAAGGAGGGTCTTGAAAAATAGGAAAAAACACATTCTTCACAGAAAAAAAGTAGAAAGGAAGTACAGTTTAGGCAAGAGCATTTCAAAGCTTCAAGGCATGAAGTCCGAAAGAATAGAACAACACATGTTTGGGAATTGAAATAAAAGCAGGAAACCAATAAGTAACCCATTTTGGTAGTCTGTACAAACATCATGAAAGGTTTCATTAGAAACACTGGCATTAGGGATGGAGATAGGTCTTTTGAAAAGATATTTTAAAGGTAGTTTAATAAGACTTCGTGATCAGTTGTAATAGGAAGGGAAGGTGACATTAATGAAAGAATCAAGGAGAGTTTGATGTTTTCATCTCAGGTTACTGTCTAGAGTATAGCAGTCATGGAAATAGGGCATGCAAGATAAAGAATAGTGGTGATAGAGAAGGAAATCTCCCTTGAAAAGATCTTAAATTTTACACGTTAATATTGGAATGAAGAAGTGAAAGTGTGAGGGAACTAGGTTTAGTAGGTAGCTTGAAATAGAGTTTAGGAGCTTGGCTTGAGTCAAATTAGGTTAAGTTTTATTAGGAGAGAAATGAACCAGTGAGGCAATGGCAAGGTGTTTAGAGTGTTTGTGTCAGGGCTCTCTCTAAGTTAAAAAGCATATGGCAGAACTGAGATCAAGAATTGCAAGTCAGTGTAGGATAAGCAGTAGAACAGAGACAATAAAGAGGAGATTGACAATTCCAGAAGATGGGGTAAAACTGAGCAGATAGGCAGGAACAAAGGGCTCTGCAAGAATTATAAGGACAGGGAACATAGCCATGGTTCAAATTCAAGGAAGACATCAAAATGAAAGGAAATTGAGCAAGAGACTTTGCCAAAAGCAGAGCCAATTCCCAAGCATTTTGACATGATGCTTCAAGCAGATATTAAAAATACTTCTAGAATATAAGAAATCTCAGTAGAGATAAGACCATTCTCAACTAACTACAGTGATACATATATTTCATACAAGTGTATCTTTCTATTTCAGAAGAAAAGTTGCCAGGCTTTTTTGATGTGAAGGGGAGACACTCAGATTTTTCTGTTTCTCCTGGGTCCCTCCCTTCCTTCCCATTTTTCTTTCTTTCTTTTTTCCCCCACTCTTTCCCTGCTTCATTCCTTTCTCTCTTCCTCCCTCTTTCTCTCCTTCCTTTCCTTCTTCCTTTTCTTTGATCTCTATAGCATTGTAAAAGTTTGAAGAGTTTGGTCAGGAAAAAACCTGTTAATTGTTGGGTGAAGCATCTAGACTTTATACAGGATATTCTGAAGTCCACCTGTTCTCATGTACGCCTTTTAACCTAGAAACTTTGTATGTCCAACTTTATGTCCAACTCCCAAGGTTGGAATTAGAACTAATCTTTTGCTTACTGTTTTATGATTTTTCTTTTTTAAAAAAAACTCAGTAAATTTTAGAAATCATTTGCTTATTTCTTACAAAAGCTAAACTTAAGATATTTTTAGAATTTAAACAGAAAGCCTAATAGAATATTTGATCTAGCATTCTCTAGAACTATGTAACAAAATAACTATTTAATTTTTTTCTTATTTTAATATAGTCTTTTCTGACTTAGCATTCTTTTCACAGATATTATTATGTGTAAATTACGAGAACTGTTTCAGCTGAAATGTTTTTGCAATATTAGCCTCTCCTTTTCACAAGGGAAATTTTGGTAAAGCTTGTTTGGTTGAAACACATTATTGTTACTTTAGGTGCTGATTATTCTGATGCCGAGTTTCCAATTGCCTTGATTAAAGTAGACACATTCTATGGCTTGGATGACTTACATTTCACATTGGTTTGAACAAGATGATTGGTATGAAGGACTACAAAGAGTAAGACATATTTATGTTGTAATTATGATTTTCTGTGATTTTTTCTGCTTTGCTTCTCATGTAGCTATATTATTTCAATCATATTTTGGACATTTTTGTATTCCAAAAATCTGAGGTTATGAATAAGATAGTTTTAAAGCAGAAGTAAGAATATGATTTATAAAGGTAATAAGTACTGAAGAAAAGACATTTTTTCCCATCCTGATTTCAGATGCATTCTTAATCATGTTTTCAGATTGCCTTCTGGCTTAAAATATAAAATAGCGTTTTGTATAATGAGATTAATGTGTTAAAATAGCAATAAGTTGAAAAAAGTCATTTCATCTGAAGAAAAAGATTTAATGGAATAGAAGTTACACGCATGCTAATGCCACATGTTATAATAATATTATAAAAGGACATGTAAAAAGTTTCTGAGGAAATATGCCATATTGCATCTGATAAATTTTAAGACAATTATGTTTCAAAAGGAATTGCACTGTTACCACGGTAACTTTTGCACAGCATTTTGAAAATAGTATTCTGATCTCTTGTTGCAATAGTAAAAAAGAAAAGCTGTTTTAAAATGTGCATGTCAAAATGGATTTAATTTAGAAAAATATGATCTCTTTCATCTTTTTAATGGGAAATTTAGTATTATTTAAATGAAGACTGTGTGGATTTTTCTTTTCACTTAATTGTCTACTAAAGAGCCAGAATATCTTTACACAGTTTGACCACATTTTCCCTCATTGTTGTTCCAAAGCATATGCTGTTAAAGATATGCAGTAATTTATTTTTCTTCCTCCCTTTTCACATTTCCATTCTAATCATATTAATCACACAGAGATATTTTCTCCTTAGTTTGTTCGTTTATAAATATAAATCCTTAGTATGGTAAAGCCTCTTTGATTTTTGTCCAGATACTTTTGCTTTTCCTTTTCTTCATTTTTTTCTTTAAATTGTGGAATGAGCTGGTAGACATCTCTGGAGCCAATAGATATCTGCCTCTGAAGAATGAAACTCTAACTGTGAATTCTAAAGCATTCTTCAGAAAAGATGTTGAGAATTCGTGAGTAGCTTTTTATCCTGAATTTCAACCTTATCCATAATTGATGGAAATACTTCAGCTTATAAGTTTAATAGTAGTGTTCCAAGCACCACTGACTGATATGACTGATACACATACACACACACACACACTCACTCTCTCTCTCTCTCTCTCTCTCTCTCTCTCTCTCTCTCTCTCTCTCTCACACACACACACACACACACACACACACACACACACACACTATAGTGCTGGTATCCTATGTGAGTACATTTTAAATGTAATAGCAAATACATTTTGATGTTTCAATACAGGAGGTATATTTTGGTTTGTTTTTGTTTTATTCCCATGCATAGTCCATATATGTCTCCAAAGAGGAGATAGGGGTGATAGTCTAATTTGAGAGTCAAAGGGGACTAATGTTAATAAAAATGCTTTGTACTAAAATGTATATTTCTTAGTGCCTTTGGAGCATCTTATGGAAATTATGAGGATTCGAAATCTTTCTTTCCTTGCCCTTTACTATTACTTTAGGCCTCTGTAAATGAATTTCTGGTTTTGAGACATATTCAAAAAGGAGATATTCTTAAATATAGAAATAAAGTAGTCCTAAATTTCACATAATCTTTATGAGTTTGATCATCTTGCCCAAGTTTTGATAAGTTCTTACATAGACATACATGAGAATGAAGATCCTATTCTAAATGAAGAAAATTGGCACAAGAATATTAACTTTCATTTCATCTAAAAATCTAGATTATTATTTTTTAGTTTTGTGTTTATGTATTTATACATATGTATATACATTGTATAATCATTGAGCATAGAGATGTTTTGAGTGCTTTTAAATGTTCACAAGATTCATTGTATTGATACACCACAGTGAATCTCATGATCTCGTATATCCAAAAGAAATTAATTTAAAAAAAAAACAACTATGAGTAAATGGCAGAAAGATCAATAGAGGAAAGGGATCTAGGAATGGTGAAGGGTAGGGGAAAACAGATGTACTCGAGTCTGAATTAGAACAAGATATATTCCATGCTTTTATAATTATGTCAAAATGGATTGTACTGTCATGTATAACTAAAGAGAACCAATAAAAATAAATAAAATGTTCACAAGAACAGAAAAGTTGGACTTTTGAATTAAAAATTATAAATTAGCAATACAGTGTTTGAAAATCATATACAAATATTTATTTAATCTTTAGACTACCAAGTCCACATTTATATTCCAACATTATTAATATCCGTGGCATATTATATAATTATACAATCTATAAATATAAATTTGATTTTAAATTTACTTCTGAAATTTGGTTTGGGCTATATTGTAACTCTACATTATATATATTTAAAATTTTAGTATGATCATTTCATATCATAATAATCTTGCATATTTAAAAGTGAGCTTTTTAAAACTATACAAAACTTATGAAGATGTTCTCCTATCACTTGTTTTTTAACATTTTATTTACTTACTGTGTAAAACATATTTGCCATATATATTCTCTATTAAACCTAAGAATAACAGTATAATTTGTGTGTGTGTGTGTGTGTGTGTGTGTGTGTTTCATGTGGTATGAGATTGAAACCAAAAATAAATCTGAGTTAAAAAAAAATTTAATTATGCTTGCAAAGAGGGGAGTTGCCAGGTTACTGACACTGTCAGTTACCTGTGGGATGACACAGTGTTCACGCTTTCTTCATGAATCCATTAAAAATATGCATTATTCAGTAAACTGCAATGTTTAGCACTTCATCAGTAAAGTACATGTGTTATTTCTGGGCCAAACAGTTTAATTTCTGAAAAAATGTTTAAATAGTTATGAAAATTCGTAAATGGAATTCTGAAATGAGCATAATGAAAGGTTCGTAATTCATATGCAATATGTTACTTGTCATAATTAAATGTTTATTTATCTTTATATGTGACATATTTTGAAAATTACATACAAGTATGAATTTAATCTTTAGATTTATATTTAAAAATTATAAATATGTATTTCAAAATGTACCTTCAATTAAATATTTTCTATTTCCAGTAATGATGAATCATTAGTTATATAATCATTCATGCTTATAACAAAGATAGTCAAAGAAAACTTCTGGGCATTTCATCTCTTTGGCAACTGTAGGTAATCACTGAATAAAAACTAGATATCTGTATATTTCATAATCCTGTTGAAAATATATTCTAGAATTTTCAAATTCTAGCAGTCATTGAATATATAATGCACATTTTTAAATGCAGTGGAATTTGTATGTTTAATGATGCATGACCTGTTTTTATATTTTATTCAAAGTCATAGGTTCTTCATTTCCTTTTTGCTGAGTTTTATGCATTCTATGTAGATTTTAGATAAAAGCCCTTTATTAGGGTTTTTTTTTAAATAAATTGATATTTTGTATTGTCTTATCTATTATTTTAATGAGTGGTTTAGAAAAGTTATTCATCTCTGAACTTTAAAAGGATTTAAGTTCTTGAACTATAAGACCTATAAAAGCTTTTTAAGAACAAAAGCATCCCAAATTTTGTGCCAGCATATACTAATTTAGAAAACTTAAAAATATTAGATAGGATAGTTTAAGTAAGAATAGTTTAAGAATGTATAGGTATAATATTTCCAAATACTTTATATGCTTATGATAAATAAGAATTTAGCACAGGAACTTTGAGAGATCAGTCCAGTATGTTAGAAACATAGAAGTGGCCACTCTATCTTAACAAGGAGTAAAAGCATAAACAAACCGAAAAATTATCAGGGAAAACCAACTCCAGCCTGCATTAGCTTTCCACACTGAGCAAAGGGGAATACATAACTCTTGCTGCCTTGAGCCATCCTGTTCCACCTGAGGAGTGTGGTGTGGGGAACTGAGAAGCACTGGTTAGGGACATGGACTCATCAAAAGACTGAGACCTAATGATAGAACTAGAGAGTGCATTCCCTAGCTCTGCACTTTACCATTGTATTGCTAAGAGCCTATTTAAAGCATTCCATTCACATGATACATCATGTTCCCTTCCAAAAAGCTGCAAAGCATACTAGAAGGCAAAACACAGTTTGAAGAGACAGGCATTAGAATCTGTTATTGTTTCACCCCAAAATGAATTATGTAGGTATAAATTTAACAAAATGTGTAGAAAATCTGCTTAAGGAAAACTATAAAACTGTGAAGAATAGAGTCAAAGAGCAGGTAAATAAAAGGATGTTCCATGTTCATGGATAAGAAGATGCAATATTGTTAAGATTCCGTTTCTTCCTAAATTGATCTAACAAACCCAATCAAAATACAGCTAGCTATTTTATAGATATCATAAATCTACAAATATCTACACAATAAAATGTCTACAAATATCTACATATATAAATCTACATAATCTAAAGGTTAAATATCCAGAATAGCTAACTTAATATTTAGGGAGAACAGAATTCTAGGATTAACATTACCTAACTTTAGACTTTTTATAAAGACAGTGTGATATTTTGCAAAAGTATATGCAAATGGAAAAGAATAAGAAATCTAGAAATGCACACACACATAATTATACTCAACTGAGCTTTGCCAAAAGAACAAAAGTAATATTGTGGTGCAGAAAGAGCCTTCTCAATTAATGGTGCCAGAACAACTGAATATACATATATTAAAAATCAATCTAGACACAGGCTTCACACCTTCCATAAAAACTAACTCAAAATGGATTATAGAACTACATTTAGAATAAAAAATGCTAAAAATTCAAGAACATACAAGAAACCTAGATGTCTATGGATTTAGCTGTGATTTTTTAAGACACTAGAGGTGCATTCTGTGAAAGAGATTTTTAACAACCTGGATTTCTTTAAAGTGAAAAACTTCAACTTTGTAAAAAGTAAGATCAAGACAGTAAGAAAAGCTACACACTGGGGAAAATGTTGCAAAAGACACATCTAATAAAGGGCTTTTATCCAAAACATACACAGAAGTCATAAAACTCAGCAATAAGGAAATGAAGAACCTGACTTAAAAATGAGCAAAAGGTGTGAGCAAATCAAAGAAGATATGTGGGTTTGGGGTTGTGGCTCAGTGTTAGAGTATTTACCTTGCATGTTTGAGGCACTGGGTTCGATTCTCAGCACCACATAAAAAAATAAAGACATCGTGTCCATCTACAACTAACAAAAATAAATAAAGATATGTGAATGGCAAGTGAACATATGAGAAGGCATTCAGAATCATCTGTCATTAGGTAATTACATATTGAACAATGATGAATGACTACAAACAAATTAGAATGCTCAAAATCTAAATATTAAATGTTGGCAGTGTGGAACAATAGGAGCTCTCATTCATTTCTGGTGGAAATACAAAATGAGTACAGACACTATAGAATAGTTTGGTAGTTTCTTATGAAAGTAAATATATTCTTATCATACAAACCAGCAGTTACACTCCTTGATATTTACTCAAATGAATTGAAAATTTACATTTATAGAAAAACCTGCATGTGGATGTTTATAGCAGATTTACACATAGTTGCCCAAATTGGAAAGCAGCCAATATGTCTTTCAGTAGATAGGCAGCTAAATAAACTGCACGAAGACAAAAGAATATTATTCTGTTAAAATGAAATGAGCCATCAAACCATGAAAAGCACTAGGAATCTCTCTACTTATCTGGACAACAGTTGCACTAACAGAATCTGTCTGTTGTGATTATTTTGTAATTATTTTGGAAAACTGAAGTCTCTGCAACTTCCAGAGAATGGTTTGGATGTTAAATCTCAGTCAGTTTCAGCTCTTAACACAGTAGCAGCTACTTGTCCCCTACCTCAGGCCCTATAGTAGGGAACTGTACATATATTATGGAAGTAGCTTGCATAAACAAAACACCCTGTTCTTTAAATATCAGGGATAACTGTTCTGATCACTAACTATTGCTTCTGATCATAGAGATAGAGACAGAAGCAGGCACTGCTGCAACCTTCCCCCATTGTTGCAAGCCCCTCCCTATCTACCTAAAATGATCAAGAGGTTTTTTGTTTTAGTTTTTTTTTTTTTGCATTGGTGGATATTAAACCCAGGGATTATTTACCACTGAGCTACATCTCCAGCCTTTTAAAATTTTTTATTTTGACACAGGGTCTTACTATGCTTTGGGCCTCACGAAATTGCCGAGGCTGACTTTAAACTTGCCATCCTCCTGCCTCATCTTCCCAAGTCGCTGAGATTATAGGCCTGTGGCATACTACCTGGTTAAAGAGGATTTAAAGGGCTGACACCCTGCCCCACGGCCCCACTTTTTTAACTGTTAGGTTTTTGTGTTTGTTTGTTTGTTTTCTTTTTACCATTTTGGGAGCCAGCTATTGCTGACTGGAGAATTGAAAAGCAGCCACATATGCAGAGAAATTTAGAAAGATACTATGCATACCCAGGGAAAGCTACAAGCTTAGAAAAAAACAGAGAGCCACTAAGTTTTCTGCTAAGGCTGATCCTTGACAAAGAGCAAAAACAAAAGCAATAATAAGAAAATAAATAATAACAATAATAAATAATAAAATAAATAATAACAATAATAAATAATAGCAAAAACAAAATAAGTAAACCCTGGGGAGATGGAACATCTGATTTCTAGAGTTAACCACATTATTAGATTTAATTAACCAGTTTTCAACAATAACAAATCTTAAGTACTACAGAGAAGCAGGAAAGTATACTTCTTTTAATGGAAAAGAAAATAAATCAAGATAAAATTTTCCTGAAAAAGTTCTTATGACAGATCTATTAGACAACGACTTTAAAACAATTGTTTTCAAGCTGTTCTAGGAAGTTGTGGAGAAAATCAAGAAAGAGTGTATAGACAAAATGGAAATACTAACAAACATAGAAAATTGTATATGAAATTTCAGTGAACTCCAATAGGTCCACATTATGACACATTATAACTACATAATCATGTACATATTATGTAATTATAATTTAAAACCAAAGAAAAAGAGTGGATCTTGAAATCAGAAAGAAGCAACTCATCACATAAAGTTATCCTTGAGAAGATAATCAGCAGGTTTCTTATCAGACACTTTGAAGATTAGGATGTAGTAGGCCGGTTTATTCAAAGTGAGAAAAGAAGACAAATTGTTAACAAAATTTCATATATAACCAAACTACCTATCAAAAGTGAAGGAGACAAAGTAAGGGAGAAATTATGATACCCACACAAACATAAACTAAGAGAATTCATTACTGGGTGACATTTCTTGGAGTAGACATGCTCAAAGGAATCCATTTGAGGGAAATGAAACACAAAAGACAGTAACTCAAAAGCCCTACTGTCACGACCCAGGTGATGTTTATGCAGTTTCCCAGAGCTAGGATGATGGATGAGTTAGATTAGAAATATTAAAGATCACATCGCTTACACATCCACTGTTTTACATATTGCCATACTAGTGTCTGATGTATTCTGTTGCCTTTCCTATTCTCTACCGATGTGATTCTGCAATCTGTATACAGGGTAAAAATGGGAGTTCATAACCCACTTGAATCAAATGTATGAAATATGATATGTCAAGAGCTTTGTAATGTTTTGAACAACCAATAATAAAAATTTTTAAAAAAGAAATATTAAAGGTATGAGAAATTTGAGAAATAAAGACAACTTGGAAATAAGTGAAAAGTGGGATCTGATGGGGACTAGCTCTGATGGATACCAATTTTAACAAAGAATAAGAGCCTGTGTTTTATTTTTATAGGTAGGAACATCAAAAAGTTTTAGTGTGACAGTCTTCTTGAGGAAAACAGGCAGAATATGGGAAAAACATATTGTTTGCGGCTTGTCAGTTTATGCCTACCTCCTGTCTACCTCCGTGGATGGGCTGCATTTGAACCTAGGGCTGTCCAGCCAAGGCAGGGTGTTGGCATAATCTGAGCAGTCTCCATGGGTGGAATTTCACTTAGAGTTTCCAGAAAAGCAACACTCCTGTCTTGTGGCGGCTCAAACATAGCCATAATTCATACACACCCTACCAAAAACCCCAAAGATCTCAATAAAGGTGGACACAAGGGTAATTACAAAAGCTATTATTTTGAAACAGTAGTTTATAACTCCACTTTTTATGTTCTCCATGATTTATGAGCATAAAGCTTAAAGGACCCTCCAGGGATAACACAATCCATGGATGCTCAAATCTCTTATATAAAATGTCATAGTATTTGCATATAATGTACACACATCTTTCCATATACTTTTTTGAGTCTTATTTATTTATTTTTGTGATACTGGGAATTGAACTCAGTGTCTTACACATGCTAAGCAAGTACTCTATTACTGAGCTTCACTCCCATCACCTCCAGTACAGTTAAAAGCATCTGTCTGTGATTTATAATACCTAAGATGATGTAAATACTTTACTTAATAGTTATTTTACGATAATGTTTAGGGAATAATGACAAGAATGTTGTTCAGTAAATGTTCAGTAATATACTGTTCAGTAAAAGCAAATTTTTAAAAAAATATATATAAAAAATTATTCCATCTATGATTGAATTCACAGATGTGAGATCCATGGATACAGAGGGCCAGCTGTACTTGAAATGTGAATGGATTAAACTTTCTACGCAAAGACAGAGATTTGCAGAATGGATTAAAATGATTAAACTATATACTATCTACAATTAATACACTTTAAATTTGAAGACAAATTAAAGAAAGTAAAAAGATATTTCACAAAAAAGTGACAAAGAAAGTAGGGTGGCTGCATTAATACAAGGTAAAATTAACTGTAGTTCAAAAAAAAAGGCTAGAAGAGACAAAGAACATTATAAATAAAAAGCTGAATATATAAGAAAGACATAACTATATGACATTTATCAAAACATTAAATAGTAACTGACTGAAATAAGGAACAAATTCTATAATAAGAGTTGGAGAATTCAATATCACATTCTCAATGACCAGAACATAGATAATTAAGGAAATTAAGGATTCAACCATCAAATCAGTCCAACTAGATCTTAGACATGTACACAGAGCACCCTGCTTAACAACTTCATATACATTATTCTCAAGTACATATGGACATTTTTACTTTAAAATAGATGTTAGACTATGAATAAAGTCTCAGTATATTCTTAAGAAATAGGTATTATACAATGTATCTCTGTAATCACAAAAGAGAAGGATAGAGTTAGAAGGCAATAACAAAAAAAAAATAACTGGAAAATTCTCAAATTCATGAAATTTAAGCAACATACCCTCAAAACAACTTATACGTGAAAGAAGAAATTACAAGGGAAAATAGAAGATACTTAGAGATGAAAAGTAAAAACATAACATACCAAAACATAATAAAAAAAATAATAAATTTCAGAGTAAAAATAAATGAAATGGAGAATAGAAAGACAATGGAGAAAATCAATGAAACCAAAAGTTTATTCTTTGTAAAGATGAACACAATTGAAAAACCTTTATTATGATAGATTAAGAAAAGGAATGAGTAGACTTGAATTATTAAAATCATAAGGAAAAGTGGGGATATTACAAAACAATACTAAGAAGTATACACCAACAAATTAGACAACTTTGATAAAATCAACAAACTCCTAGAAACAAACAATTAACCAAGACTATACCATAAAGAAATTAAGAATTTGAATAGTCCTATAAGTAGTAAGGAAACAAGATAAAATAATAGAAATTCAAATTGGTTTGATAGCTCAAGTCTTTTTTTCTTCAATCTTTTTTTTATCATGGTAAAATAAATATAACTTAAAATTTACTCTTAACAATTTTAAGTGTACACCTCAGTGAACTATACCTCAATAGTAATAAATGTATTTTATTATGCAACCACCAACCATTACTGCCATTCATTTCCAATTTTTTTTTCATTTTGTAAAACTGAAACTCAAAAGCCATAAACAATTATCCCTCACTGCCTCCTTCTTCAGCACCTTACAACTGCTATTCTAAAGAGTATATATGTAATATATATATCTCAGAGTGTGGTGTGTGTGTGTGTGTGTGTGTGTGTGTATGTGTGTGTGTGTGTGTGTGTATCCTTGCATAAAGTTACCTGTTATTTAAAAAGGGTGCAGTGACTGTTTAATGGGGGATAGGACAGTCTTTTCCACTAATGAACAACAAAGTAATGATGACTCTTATAAAATATAATGTACAAAAATTAAAATGACTCAAAACCTGAATGTAAGACCCCAAACTATAAGTCTCTTAGAGGAAATCAGGGTAAAAGCTTTACAACATTGGATTTGACAATAATTTCTTACATATGATACCAAAGGCATAGGCATTCAAAGAAATAATAGATAAGTTGGATTTTATAAATATTAAAAAGTTGTTCATCAAGAAAAACAACCAACAGATCAAACAGGGAATCCACAGAATGAGAAAATAAGTTTGCAAAACATATCTGATAAGAGACTACTATCTCAAATATGTAGAGCACTTCTAAAGCCAACAGCAAAAAAAAAAAAAGAGAAAAAACAACAACAACAACAAAAAAACAAGACTTACTAGATTCAAAATTGGCAAAGTATTCAAAAAGACTTTTTTCCAAAGGAGATATGCAGATGACCAAATAAGCACATGAAAATATGGTCAGCATCACTAATCATTAGGGAAATGTGAATCAAAGTAACATACCTTTAGAGTGGTTACTATTAAATAATAGAAAATAACAAGAGTTGGTAAAGATGTAAAAAGATGTAAAGCAATCAGAACACTTCTGGTGGGAATGTAAAATGTAGCAGCTGAATTGGAAAATGTGAAAATTTATCAAAATATTAAAAATAGAATAACCACATAGTACAGATGTTTCCACTTTGGGACATATATCCCAAAGAATTAAAAGGAGCATCTTAAAGATCTCCCTCTGTCTCTCCCCACTCTACATATTCATATTAGCATATTTGCAATAGCTAATGTAGAAGCAATTCAGCCATCTATTCACTGATGAATGGATAAGCAAATTATCATGTATTGGATAAATAAAATATCACATTACAATATTATCCAGCCTTTAAAAAAATGGAAATTCTAAGATACATTACAATCTGGATTAAATCTAAGCATATTATGCAAAATGAAATAAGCCACTAACAACAAGACAGATATGTATTTTTTCACATATATAAGTTACTTTAGCAGTCAAAATCATAGACAGCTTTAGAATAGTGGTTGTAAAGGGCTGAAGAAGGGGAGGATGAGGGATAATTGTTTATGGATTTTGAGTTTCAGTTTTATAAAATGAAAAGATTCCTGTAGATGAATAGCAGTGATAGTTGATGGTTGCACAATAAGAATATATTTAATACTACTGAACTGTACACTTAAAATTGTTAAGAGTAAATTTTAAGTCATATTTATTTTACCATGATAAAAAAAAGGATTTTAAGATTGAAGAAGAAAAGAATTGGGTTTTTTCAAACCATGAAAAACATAAAGGAAACTTAAATGTATATTGCTAACTGAAAGAAGCTAATCTGAAAAGGGTAGGTCCTGTATCATTGTAACTATATGACACTTTGGAAAGGCAAAAGTATAGAGAAAGTAAAAAGATTAGTTGTAACCAAATTGGCAAGGGACAGGAATGAATAGGCAGAGGTCAGAAGACATTTTAGGGCAGTAAAATCACTCTAAACAATATACTACAGTGTCATTGTACATTTGTCAGAACCAATAGTAGAATACTAAGACAGAACCCTAATGTAGACTATGGACTTTGACAATGATACATTAGTATCACTTCATCCATTGTAATAAAAGTATCACCTCCTACTGAATGTTGAAAGTTGGGGAGCTTGTGTTATAAGGAAAGGGAAGGCTACAAAGTGTATTTGGGGATGCTTTATATTTTTGCTCAATTTTGCCATGAACCTAAAACTGTTCTAAAAATGACTTATTTTTTAAAAATGTACAAATTTAGCAGAAAGTTAAAATTTTTAAATGACTCTGATTTACATTTGTTTTTAAAGATCTCTATTTCCTTTCTAAATATAAACTCAATATTTTATTAAGCAAATCAGCAGTCATTTTTACTTACATAGAAATGCTATAATTGCTATATATATATAGCAATCATAGATCTCTAGCACAATCTACAAACCTATTTCATTTACACTGAGGCTGAAATGACATTTTCAGTGAAAAGAATATTACTGTAAAATAACCAATTGGAAAAAACCCACTATATATATATACATATATATATATATGTATATATATTAATTTATACTGAATGCTATCTCTTGAAGAAATGTAGTGTCATTAGAGGAGGAAGAAAGGATTTTTCTGTAGAAGTTTTGGAATATTTGTAAGCTCTCAAATATTGATAGTACTGCTTCTTTATCATGACAATTTTTCACTTCAAATAATTTATTTACTTCTGGTAAACTTTTCACTGGTTCTATCCAGATAAGGGGTTTTGTGGGACAAGAACAAAGAACTGGAGAAGAAAGTAGATTATTTCCAGATGCAGAAGCATGAAAGAGTAAAGATAAAAGAAAGTAGTGTTGTAAATTAATGTTAATGGTACATTGGAGAAGATATAACTGATTGACATTTACTAATTTCTTAACATTAAGGAAGAAGAGAGCTGGGAATGTATTCAGTGGTAGAGTGCTTTTGTAGCATGTGTGAAGCCCTGGGTTCTGTCCTCTGCAACACACGCACATGCACACACACACTGAAGAAGCTAATGAGAGACACCAAGAAAGCAGATAATAAAGAGACACTAAGTTATGGTTTCCATAACTGTATGAGCTATCAATGATTTGGGATAGCTTGCTTTAAATTTCTGGGTAGCAGAGTAGAAAGAGAAGACTACAGCTATTATTAAGTTTTAGGGTTCCAGGGAATACACTGAACAAGCACCTAGAAACTCTTACCCTACATCTTACATGGATATATTTTGTATATGTGATGATTTTACATATTTTGATTTTGACATTAACATTATTCTGTTAAAATAATATAAAGCTTTTGAACATCATAAACTAGATGTAGACTAGATATTGGCTATTAACTATATAATGATGGTATAAATTCTACCTTTTAAAGGAAGTTTTTTTTTTGGCAATAATTTTTTTGTGGATGTCATTCATGAGATAACTATATAGAGTAGCACTCTGCCTAGGTATGTTTTTGGCCTTAGTATTATTTTCCAGTTTGATGGATTTTCAATATGATCATAAAACTTACAATCAGACTCACTTCTATAAATATAAATCATCTATGGTGTTTATACTTTCTTCTCTCCAGTATTTTAGAAGAATCTTGAGTTTACACTTAGATTCATAGAATTTTTGAACTGAGAGAACACTTGTAGAAAATGCAGTTCAAAAGTATATTTTAGATTCAAGAAATAGAGACCTAAGGTTGATGGCTGACTCCAACTTGTATTCTGTGCTTGATGCAAAGCTGGGTCTCATTTCTTATTTATTTAGTCTTGGCTTTGGGCTGCTTCTGCCATGCTTCATGGTCTGATTTCTGGGACTGGTAACAGAAACATCTTCTGCCTTGTGCCATAATCCATTCTTATTCAAATATAAACTATTTTCCAACCTTTTTCTGACCCCTCTTTTAACAGTGAGCAATGTTATTGATCCAGCTTCTATATCTATCTTGTGTACTTCAAATACTTTTTGTGAGCATAAAGAGTTATGTAAAACGCATGTAGTTCTGTGACAGAGGTCAGAATCCCACCAACACTAGCCCACACTGTTTTAAATTTGAATTTGCTGCCTTAAATGAAATACCAGTATTTAAAAATTGGTACATATAACAGAAAAATATGGATATTTCAGTTTTTCTCAGAAGTTCCATTTATCTGGCATATGGGATAGCTATTTCCAATGGCACTAAAATTGTTTACATAGGTAAAATGTGTGCCTTCTCTTCCACTATAGTTCCTATAACTCCTTATAGGTTTCTCAGCCTTTGGCCAAGTATCTCATGTAATTCATCATTTTATGATCTCTTGCTCCTGTAAAATGTTTTGAGGTCTACAAGTATTGGGGAATTTCAATTCCTTTTCTCTGAAAATGTATGGTGAGATCTATAGTAGTAACATTTTTTTCAGGGCACAAAGGTGTGGATTAGAGAAGACATGAAAAATGATAGTGTTTGTCCAATAATAAGAATTACTGAAACTTTCTTCAAATTTGTTTTTCAAGGCAAGCATGTCCCAGGTAAGGCAAGTGGGATTGCTGGCTGCTGGATGTCAGCCATGGAACAAAGATGTGTGTGCTGCCAATGGAGACAGGTTTGCATATTGTGCTACTCTGGCTATCTATATTTATCAGGTAACATAATGCTAATTCTTTTCAATTTTTAATTGTAACAGTTAAAATGATCATTTAATTCATAGTTGTTTAAGTTTTTTCACATGAAAAGCATAATTGCTATAATTTAGTTGCTATTTCTATTTTTTTATTTTTATTGGGCTTTCAAATGCTCAGAAAATGTTTATATCATCTTATTAGTAAATTTGAAATGAGAAAATTATATCAGTTGAAGGATGTGGATAGTCTATTAGAAATCATCACATGAAAATCAGTGTGGATACATTTCAAAATATTTTTGAGAGAAAAATCTTTATAACTACTTCTTTAAAAAATTCCAGTTGTCACTTATCAATTCCCAATGTACAAAGCCAGTGTCTTCATGAATTTCTCTAAATAGAGGAGCCATAAACATCTTAAATCCAAGTTTAGTCTTTCTCCTGAACCCCAGAGTCAAATTCTCAAAGGGCTAACCTTTCGTCTAAACCAGAAATGTTAGTCAGAATGACTCACTTCTACGTACCTCCTTTGCCCTTGGTAACCAAGAGTAATGTGATATATTGTATTTTTCAGTATCTTTCCTACCTGAACTACCTGAACTATATAATATTCTCTTAATAGTCTCTCTTCCTTTCATTTGTTTTTTCCATAATTTTTGCAAATATCAATTTTAAAGTCTTTAATTGCCATTCATACCATAATATTACATCTAAACTTCATATTATGACTTTTTTCCCCCTGGTATCAGGAATTGAACCTAGGGGTGTTTAACCACTGAGCCACATCCCCATCCCTTTTTCCAATTTATTTAAAGAAAGGACCTTGATGAGTTGCTATTGATCTTGCCATCCTCCTGCCTCAGCCTACTGAGCTACTAGGATTTCATGACTTTTAACATCTTGTGACCATCCTGTGTGCTTTTCTTTTACTCTGTGCTGCAGACATACCAACCAATTGCATTTTATAAAACATCTTAAACTCCTGTCTCCTTTTCATTAATTTATCAGTTTGCCAACATTGCCTGTGGGGGGAACATTTTCTCATCTTTCAAATCTCACCTGAAATGTAAATTCTTTTTCATATTCTGCCTTTCCCCCTTCCTTATGAGAGAGGATTTTCATAAAATGAACTCTGTTTTTCCATTTATTATAAATGAGGCTGCCTTACCTTTGCATTCTTAAACATTTGTACACTCTCTAGCACTTCATAGATAATTTATTAAATGTCTTAGATGAATGAGACCACTCTCTTTTAATCTTCAAACATCAACTATTTCAGTTGACTGAAAAATAATGCTTTATTCTGAAGAATAAATAAGAGTAAAATAATGCTTTATTCTGGAAAATACTTTTTATTATTACATAAGTTTATTACAAATTGTGCAATGGTTTATTGAAAATTGAAGAAACAATAGCATTCATCCATAAAAACAATTCATTTCCACAATATAGAATAAAATTGTGTGTAGTCCACTTATGAAGACTGGAAAAGTCTAACAATGAAGGTGTGATTTTAATATCACTCACAATCTTTCACTTCCCATCCCTTCTCTATGTAAGACAATAGAAAGCTTCCTTTTTTTTTTCCCCCTCTCATCTAAGTCCTTGAAACCCTGCATGTACTCCTATTTCTCACTCCCAAATTCCTTCTATAAAATTTTTTGCCTAGCTAGTCTCAAGTCCCCCTCCTAAAGAAAAGAAGTATGTCAGGCAAAGCAGACTGTTTCTCTCAGAGGTAAGGATGCTAAGAAACTGAACAGGTTTAGGCAAGACAATTTTTTCAAGTTTTTATGTCTGAAATTTTATGATAGCATTTTTGACAAATGTTTAGGAAGTTAAGCTAAAATTATGAACATAAACTTATGAATGAACTCAAAATTATGCTCATTTACAAATTAACTTGAGTGTCAGTTCATTAACAGTGTGCACTGTAGCAACTTGTTTCAAAATATTCCAGTAAACAATTGCATTACTAAATGATAATATTGACATTAAATTGATGTTAATATAAATTTATATTTTAAATTATACATTATATATAATTTATATTTACTTTCATGTGACCTAATTTATATAATCATACATATAAATTTACATAATAAATTAATATTGTGTTATGTGATCTAAAGAGATTTGAAAATTCTGCTACATAAATAGAAAATGTTATGATTTCAGAATAGATGTTTATTAAATAGTACCTTGTACAAACAGACTGAATAATCAAAGTCCAAAAATAATGTCAAATTCAAGATAATGACTGTGATGTATTATTAGATTTTTCTGAACATTAAGTAATATTCCTAAATGGCTTTTGAATATTTACTTTATAATGCACCAATATATTGTATTAAAGTTCTTTAACATTAATTTATGCTCCCTCTCGATGTAACAGTACAGTTACAACACCAAATTGTAAATATCATAGGAATTCATTAATAATTTAATCCCTACAAGTAGTTCAGTATTCTCTAGTGTGCTTACAAATACTATTGGATACTTTGTGGTAAAATCAAAGAAGGTCACTGATTTTTATATTTTTATATTTATTGTATTTATAGATATTTATAGACTGAATTTTTAATATGTATATACCAGATTTTTCTGTTACATTGTATATATTCACAGTATCTACCACGGCTAACATAAATTTCTGAATAATTTAAAACTTAAAAACCTGATCATTTGTAAATAGACAGAAAACACAATTATGTATTTAAATAGGCTCATGTAAAATTATTATTGCTCTAGTGCCATTCAGATTAAAACCAGTAGTACGGGTTATCTTTAATAATGCTTTCATCAAAGTTGTCTAAGAATATTTGAAACTATAAAAGAAAAAGAATTTATAGGAGACAAAGCCTTAGGAAATAATTAGGACATTAGTCAAAATTTTATATACAAAGATGTTTACTGCACCATAAATGTGATAGCAAAAAGCAGAAGTTACTTAAGTGCAAAACCATAACATCAAGGTTTGTTCTTCAATATCAACTGACCCTCTTCTCATATCAGATTAGTTTGGCAAGATAGCAGAAGTTTGATCATATAGAGTACAAAGCATTACATGACACTAGAAATGCAACTGAGAACAAACCATGCAAAATCTTATTGTGGGAACAGAGGAAAGGGAGAGGTCATAAAATCAGTAAACAAATAATTAAGTAAATGTTTCAGGAAGTAATGTGTTCCATGAAAACTACAAAACAGATAATAAGATAATGGGATAGGTTCTGGGGAGAGTTATTAATTTAAATAGCATAGTCTGAAAACATCTCTCTAAAGTGGTACTTTTCAAATCAGACCTGAACAGGTAAATGAATAATCATGAGCAGATCAGTGGGGAGAGTATTAGAAGAAAAGAAAACAGTGAGTATCAGGCTGTATGTAACATGGAAATGATTTTACTGGGAGGAATTTTATATCAGATTAGTTCGGCAAGATAGCAGAGGTTTGATCATGTAGAGTACTGAAGGTTCTGTCAGCAGTTAGAATTTTACTGCAAGTATATGGTTAAATAAATATTGATTTTTAAAACTTTCAGTAACCCTGAAATGATCACTACAAGATGACACATATAGTACAATCCAAAACATGATACAAAAGGTAGAGAAATTACTTAATCTACTAATTAATTCAGGCACATTTTCAAATGAAACAGGAAAATATGGGCTATTCATTTTATTCACTTACATATAAAAATACAACCTAATTCAAAAAATGACACAAAAAGGGTTAAGGATTCATTGCTCTGGAAGAGTTGTATATCTTAATAATATAGGGATAAGCATTTGATTTATTTAAAAATCCTAATTTTTTGTACAACATAGTTTAATTTTTAAATTCCAAAACCAAGAGGTTTTTTTACTCTTCATAAATGGATATAGCCATGGAAAATGTAATAAAGCTCTGAATTCTTGTGCATTTGAATGTAAAACATTTTCATTAATTTTAATTTATGTTTTATTTTTCATTCTCTCATTTTACCCCAAATGTTTTTTTCTGCTGATCAAATATACTTAAATAGACCAAGACTTAAAATTTGTTCATCTATTTATTACTAGGTGAAATAATTTTTATGTATGTAGCTTTTTTTATATAACGTGATTATTAATGGATAATGCATTATTTTAAAAAAGTACTAAAATGTTTTATTTATTTTGTTTTAGTTGGATCACCGTTATAATGAATTCAAACTTTATGCAATTATGTCTGAACATAAAAAAACAATTACAGCAATCTCTTGGTGTCCACATAATCCTGATCTGTTTGCAAGTGGCAGTACCGATAATTTAGTGATCATTTGGAATGTTGCAGAACAAAAAGTCATTGCTAAACTCGACAATACAAAAGGTACATTTATTATTGAAATTTATCTTATTGGATAAAACCTTTTATTTCAACAAGCACAATTAGTTTTATTAATTTAGGTTTCTAAAATTGTGTTTTAAAATTTCTAATAGTAACTGATATAAGAAATATATTTCACATGTTTGTACATGTGTGCAAAACTTGAAATAAAATTTCATGAAATAATTATACTTGGAACATAAGATAAAAACTTAGTACCAAATCATTTTATTAATTTTTAAATATAAAACTTTCAAAACTAATATGAAAACAATAATTAGAAAAGATATTCTTAATGGGACAAGTAAAAAGCCTTGCCTGTTTACTAGTGTATTTATTTCCTCCTAATAATGCAGACAATATTCTGAATGTATTTAATGTATTGTTTAACTGTTTTCATGCCTTTATGTGTAATTCAGTCAAGGTAGAAAGTCCTAGTTCAAACAACAAATAGATCGTTGTGAATTTGGATAATGTCATATTCTTTCTAATTATCATTTGGAACTCCTATTTAATCTTAACCCATAATGATGATAATTATCATAATAGTAAATGTTGTAATAATGAACTCTTTCTGAGCACCAAGCATATAGCTCACTTGATTATGATTTTGTAAGATAATGCTGGATATATTTTCTATATTAAGCTTTTCTCTGCAATTAATGAAAATAAAGTAGATAAGTGAGATATGACAATTTTACTAACTTTATTTTATTCAAAATTTCTTTTTAGTGGGTATGTAGCAATGATATTAGGAATTCATAGGCAATTAAAATTTTGCTTCCATAATAAGAATAATGCCTTTTAAAACCTTTAGATATATTTAATATACTTGTTATGTTGCTTTTCTTGTCTTTTCAAATTTAGGTAATTAAATATGCTGAAAATTATCAGTTAAAAGATATCAATTTTGTTTTTCAGTCATCATCTTAAAGTTATTTACCAAATAAGGTTGATTTTCATTTATAAAAAATGTGCATTTAATTCCCAAATTCACATAACCTGTTTTTTTCTAATTTTCAAATTCTTTAAGTTTTTTAAAATTTTACATGAAATAAACTAAAATGTTGCATATCATTATTTCCATTAAGTTGTAACCCCAAATCTACATCAGCCTATAATTGCAAATAAACATTTTTCTAAATATTATACAAGAGTACAGATTAGACAACCTATAATTGTATTATCACCTAGTTTAGCTAAAGGTTTATCATATCATCATACACATTATATCCTTTTATGAGGGAAAGAATTTTTTTAAATTCATCAGTTGAGTGTATCATAATTTCCTTTGCCACCCGATATATAATTAAACAAAATTAAACAAGATTTTCAATTAATAGTGGTAGAATAATAAATTATTGTAGTAGCAATTTTGGTAAATAATTGCTTTCTTTGGAAAATTCAACTTTCCCATGTTATTTACAATTACCTTATTTGAAGACTAAAAGCTTCAATATTGTATTTAGAAAAATATGAACATTTTTAGTCATTTTCATTTTAAATATCCCATTTTGAATGTCTTAAGACACCATTTTTTTTTTAGAATTCAAGTTAAGCAAAATAGAAATTTGCATTAATTCAACTTTTTAACCTCTACATGTAGTACTTGACCTTGATCTTTCCTCAGTAGTTTTCACTTCATTTTTCTTTTTCCTAATAAACAACAGGTTTAAAGAAAAATGAGTATTAGTTTGTCCAATTGTTAAAATGTTAAAATTGTCACCAGTTTTAAAAATGTCACATGTTGAGTGCCAAAGGAAAATATTAATTTTTACTTATCTCAGAATATTGTTGGGAGAATTAAATGTTGATATTTGCAAAACTCTTAAAAGTATTTGTACACAGTAAGTCACCACATAAGTATTTTCTTCTATTATTATTATTATTATTTGAAATTGTTAACAATTAACTTTTGTATTTTATTTATGATATAAAAGGTAATTTTACATACATTATTATATTTTCTTAACATTCATGTGAAATAAGTAGTCAATTTTATTATTATTTCCATTTTATAGATGAGGTAACAAAAGTTTAGAGAAAGTAATTTCTTTAGCTCATCTGAGGCAAAGCTAGAATTTGAATCTAAATTCAATATAGACTGTAGCATTGTTTGTTATTATTAAATCTTTATAGTAGCATTGATCTCTTTATGCATTTATCTCATTCTCCTCAATTTATATTTCAGAACCTTTACTTTATTTCATACTGCATTGTATATCTAGGATGTCTAGAAATCTTAGATACACATAATAAGTATTTGTTGCTTTAATATATAGTGTACTAAATTAAGGAACTCTATAAATTTCTTTGAGTACATGAAACATGACAATTTTATTAATATTTGAACCGAAGCAGGTATTTTTCCTTTCATTCTGAACGTTTCTACATATAGTCTCTGTAGTTTGGGGGATTAGTTTATAAATCCTATTCAAAAATAAGAAAGTAATGTATTTTTAAAATAATGAACATACTTTTGAATTTTTATTAGTTTTAAAAATGTACAGTACAAGGCATATTTAATGGTACAATCTTGTGCTATATCTTTCTATTAAGTATCTGTGTTTAATTTATTCCAGGAGTGCCTGCCTCTCTTAGCTGGTGCTGGAATGCAGATGATGCTGTAGCATTTGTTTCCCACAGAGGCCCACTATTCATTTGGACCATATCAGGACCAGATAGTGGAGTAACTGTACACAAGGAAGCCCATAGCTTCTTGTCTGATATCTGTATTTTCAGATGGCATACACAAAAAAAGGGGAAAGTTGTGTTTGGTCATATCGATGGAAGTCTATCAGTTTTTCAGCCAGGTAAGAATTTAATGAGTCTAGTTTCTTAATTATATATTTTATATAAGATATGCTTTCTTATTTACATGCATGTATTAGTTTGCTTCCCATTACTATAACAAGTATCTGAGACAAATAAGCTTAAAAAGAAGAAAGGTGTATTTTGGCTCACAGTTTTAAAAGTTTCAGTTTATGACCAAATGACTCCATTGCTTGGTGACATAGTATATCCTAGTGGGAGCATGTGGAAACAAAAAGAGGGAAGTGTGATGTTCCACAAATATGTTTGTGAATATGACTCATTGACCTTTTAGCAATGCCCCTCCTTCTAAAGGTTCCATTACCTCCGCATAATGCCATGGGTTGGGGGCCAAACCTTTAACACTCTCTATATTGTACAATATATAGAGTGAACAGTAACAAAATTTTAATTTTAAAATATTATTTCTGAAAATATTATTTAAAATTGGGCTGACTCCAAATAGTCATTGAAGTAAATTTTATTTGTAGGCATTGTAATTTCACTTGATTGTAAAAGTCTTGTTTTGAATTTATCCAAATCAGTCATTTTCCCAATATTTATAATTTTTAAGTCAATTCTTTATTTCTGACTAAGAAACTAACATGAACTAAATGAAACTAAATGAACAAGAACATGTTGCTGAAAGATATGATGATTTACTAAAACCCTCCAAAATATTTTCTCACCTGCTGATAAACATGTTGGTTCCATGGTTCCTTAAAAATGGATTTAAACCTATCATAAAAACACATAGTAACTCTTTGAACCCCTAGTTCATTAATTTAGCTGAATGAAAGGACTTGAGAAATTAGTTTTTATTCATTTTAAAAATTTAGGCAGTAACAAAAAGTATGATCTTAAAAATTACCTGAATTGCTCTATCCTCTAGATAAGCATTGTTAACTTTTTGGAAAAACTATTTTTAGCCTTCTGTCATCTCTGTTTCTGTATGTGACTATTGGATAGCTAGATAGATAAAAGAACTTTTTCAGGAAGCGATAATTACTTTTAAAAAACATTACATTTCAAATTACCTGAAATTAATAGAAAAAGAAATTAAAATTGTACAGAAGGAATTGGAACTTTAAATAAATCTTTCTTTAGTAAGTAACTTTTTTTAATTTAAGAAAGGATTATATAAAATATTGGTAAACTGAAGCCATTATATCTTAGTACAATTTAAACAGAATCTAAAATAGATACAAATATTTTTCTTTACCAATTTCCCCCTCTGTTCTTTGTACACACCCTCTGTTCACTTTCTAGTTAAACGAATTGAACATAGGGACCATTTCATGTACTTGGTAGATTAGGTTGAGGAGAGTTCAATGGCTATTGTTTCATTTAAATTTTTGTCTTGAATACCTGAATCATCACTTCCTCACAATATCTTCTACATTGGGAGCAAAGTCTGTTGTAGAGTTGGTCATTAAGGCTCACAGTTAAATTAAGCAAGGAAACTAACATACTTTCTCTGCTTTGACCTTGTGAAGATCACTTTTCTCTCCTATGCTCACTCTTCTGAGAATTTTAGGAGGTAATATATGTACAGCCAAATGGCTGTATGCTGTGTGGTTTCTCCTCTTACCTCTCTGCTTTCTGAGTTATTTAACCAGATCTCATTAAGGATATTACCCAATTTAGCTTCTGGTGTCTTTAACCCAGAGATTTCATCAGTATGGTGACACTTTTTTCTCAAGGAATCTCAATGCTGCCTAAGTTCTGAAGAGGATTATGAACAGTGTTTTGTTTTGTTTTGTTTTGTTTGGGGGGGTGTCTAAAATTCTGTCTCTGTTTTTCTTATATTTTGTGATTTGTCGTTATGGCCATCTCCTTTTTCATTGACTAAGGCTTTATTTTTTCTTATATTATTACTATTAGGCCTCTTTGAAGGTATGAAAATCATGGATACTGAGACATTATTTTATATATCTAAGACATAAAACATTGAGACATCATATGCTTATTTCCACATAAGAAATGAGGGAAGAGTAAAGAGATCCCTTGTTTTTCTCTGACCTAGATTTATATCAGGATAGAAAGTAAAATATTTGAGCAGACTGATGTGGCTTCTTGAAGAGGTCACTGTTTTCCAATTTGTGCATCTGTACCTGAGTCATCAGGGTTGTTTTTCTTCATCTACCCATATGTTAACGTATTAGGGCTGATGTAAAAAAAAAAGTACCCAACTGAGTGGCTTAGAACAAGGAAAACTTAAGTATGAAAATGTGGTGTTATAGGACCATGCTTGCCTGATGATAAGGAGAATCTATTTTAGGTCTCTGAAAGCTTCTGATAGTTCCTGGACTATTGGCAACCTGACACCCATCTTCACTTGGAATCTTCCATTGTTTGTTAATATGTGTTTGTGTTCACACTTTCTTTTTTTACAAAGACGCAATCATCCTAAGGTCCTCCTCTTTACTTGGCCATTTGCAAAAAACCTATTTACAAAAATTTACAGGTATTAGAGTTAGGATTTCAACAATTTCATTTAGGGAGAGGGAATAAAAATTTGAATGCATACAGACTTTTTTTTTGTAGTTATAGATGGACAACTACATATTTTTATTTATTTTTTGTTTTAGTTATTTGTTTGTTTGTTTTGATACAAGGGATTGAACCCAGAGGCACTTAACCATCCAGCCACATCTCCAGTCCTTTTTTTAAAATGTTTTATTAGAGACAGGGTCTCACTGAGTTGCTTAGGGCCTTGCTAAGTTGCTGATTCTGACTTTGAACTCGCAATCCTTCTGCCTCAGCCGACTGAGTCACTGGGATTACAGGCCTGTGCACTGTGCCCAGCCCTGTTTATTTTTTATGAGGTGCTGAGGACCCAACCCAGTGCCTCACAAGTGCTAGGCAAGTGCTCTGCCTAGCAGAGCTAAAGCCCCAGCAGTCTTTTTTTTCTTTTAATTTTTTTAGTTATACATGGGCACAATACTTATTTTGTTTATTGAGTTTTATATGGTGCTGAAGATCGAACCCAGTGCCTCACATGTACAAGGCAAGTGCTCTGCCACTGAGCCACAACCTCAGCACCCCCACAGACTTCTTAACTTTATTTATCCTGTGGGATTTATTTAGCATAAAAATACATAAAACATTAACAAAAGATAAATTCTACTAGGTATTTTCCTTTTGTGTAGACATTGAGTTAATAGATCATGGGGAAGCTCTACCTTTTAATTCTGTCATTGAATTCTGGATTGTGACTTTGGAATTGTTAGCATTAATAGTTGTAAGGTTTTGTTAGGCTTCTTATTTTTATGAGACGTTGTCAACTATACCTTCTAAATGACTTTATGGCATCATAGATGATTCCCATTTTACAATATAGGATTTCTGTCTTCTAGGTTATTTCAGGAAGTTATGATCTCAAGCTCTCTGTTGTCTGAAATTTCTATTAGAAAAATATTTATGGACTATTGTTCAATATAAAATGCATTTCATCTATCATTTTAAATATTTCACTTCTAAACTGTGTTTTGTATGTTTGTATATTTATGTGTACATTGGGGATAAGGGACTTGTTAGGAAATCCAGATGGACTCTAAGCCCTCTGTTCCCTTTCAGCCTAGAAAGCACCATTTTATTCTGATTTATATATAGTATTTTCATGTAAAAATTCTCTTAAAAAGTATTGTAGGAGTGATGGGGTTGTGGCTCAGTTGTAGCTTGCTTGCCTAGCATGTGTGAGGCACTGGGTTTGAGTCTCAGCACTGTTATGCTCGAATTCGGGACCCCCAAAAGACCACCAGAGACCAAGATCGATGTAAACAGCAAAGAGGTGTTTATTGCGAGCTAACTCAGTCCTCTGCGCGCACACAGCAACTGGTGACGCTGAGAGGCCCCGAGCCCAGGGTTTGCAGCAGTTTTATATATTCTTTGGAGAAGGCAAGGACTTCACATACATCATAGCATCTCTTAGCAAATCATCACACACCTCGGGAAAATCAAATAACAACTCTAAAACATGATTAGCACATTCACTGGCGGGAACAAATTGGGTAAGGGTGATTGGTCATACAAAAGGGGTATTCATTTGAACTGATTGGTTTAAGCCAAGAGGGGTGTACATGCTGAACTACGTGGTTTCCCAACATGTTATCAACCATCATAAACTACTGGAAGGGTCATCTGGCATCCCAGGTGTTTCCCTGTCTCATGCTGATTGGTGGCTGCTAGGGGATTGCTATGGATCTCCACCTAGCCTGAGTCAGGGACACCTGGCACAGCAGTTCTCTCCTGTTATTTGTAGATAAACTACTTAGCAGGGTGGGAATGTGCCTAGGAGTGCTCTGTGGGTTTTTCCAAGTACAAAGGTGATGTCCCTTCCTTGGACAGGCTTTGCTCTGAGGTAGAGGCTGGTTTTTCAAGCACCACATACAAATAAATAAAATAAAGGTCTATCAATAACTAAACAATATTTTTAAAAAAAGAGTATTGGAGGGCAGAAAATGTTATAAACTTTTTTAGTTAATTCAAATTGTGTTTTTAGACCAAGTTCAGCAAAGAACTTCCTTTTTTATCATTCACTGTAGAGTGTCTAATTGGCCATTCATTTACTATTTCATGAATATGCATTAATAAGATTTACATGTTTTTAATTTTAGAAATGTTGTTAATGACATTATCCCTGTGTAACACTGTCTACCTTTTTAAAGCACACAGAAGATATTTCTGATCCCAAATGTAGGAAAAATTGTGCTTCTCCTAAGTATATTTTTTGTTTATTCTTTTTGTTTTTATCCTAGAGACATTGTGAATTGTACAGCCTTTCATGATAATTTCCTCTTTGCTTTATCCACCTTATCTCAAAATCAAAATTTTGACAGCTATATGACTATATTATCCTTATATTTTAATCCCAATTTTTCCTTGCTTTCATTTTAAATTTTTCTGTAGAAATTGTCAAAATTATCTTCTTATTGATTTATTCATATCATATGCTTCTGTCCTTATATAACAAGACAAATTACCTGATTTTGCATAATAAAATAGAGTATTAACATGATAACATAAAAGTAAAACAATAACCTGCTGTTCCCATGACTGCCTGCAAAATTTTATAGATTTATTTCTGTTTTACAATAAAAATACCAGCCTACCAGATAGAAAATGAAATAGGAAATATAATCCACTGTGATTTTGACTATAGGATAGGACTTTGAAGCAACCTAATTTAGATGTTATAGGATTAAACTGCAAATTCTCCCATTTTGTGTTGCTGTCATTTGATTGTTTTATATGCTAGAATATTTTTAATAAATCATAAATATTGACTGACAAGAAAGCCACAAATTTACTTAAGAAAGGGTAAAGCTTTGATTAATAAGTTCTTTTTTTTAAATCACTCTCTACTTTGTAATAATTAACTATATTAATATACATCACTCTTTATTATAGCAATTATCATCATCATCCTCTTAGTCTCAAGGTCTGTGCTTTTAATCACTGTTTGATATTCTTCATTTCTATAAGGACTTTCCTATTCCTTTGTAGTATTAATTAGGTGAACTTTTTGTTGAAAAGATTAAGTACATTATTTACCTGTGTCTTTTTCTTATAGCTTTTCATTCACAAATAGAAACATTTAAGGCACTAGAGATTTCCAAAGCAAAGCAGTTCAGTCTGACCTTCATTATTTGGACAAACTAATTCCCCTGCATTTATATGTGAATTATACCTTCTGCATAAAAATGCCAGATTTGCATTCTCAGGCCTCCCCGAGATTGGTGGTACACAAGGAGAAAATTAACATGATTTAAATTATTGACCTTCTTGTGACTCTTTGAGAAATAATTTTCTTTATATTTTAATAGGTAATAAAAATCAGAAACATGTTTTGAGACCTGAATCTCTTGAAGGAACAGATGAAGAAGATCCAATTACAGCCCTGGAATGGGACCCACTCTCTACTGATTATCTTCTCGTGGCTAATTTGCATTATGGAATTCGCCTAGTAGATTCTGAATCACTTTATTGCATAACAACATTTAATTTTCCAAGTGTAGCAGCTTCTATACAGTGCTTAGCCTGGGTTCCCAGTGCTCCTGGCATGTTTATAACTGGAGGTATACTCATCCCTACACCTCAAAATGTTATTTATGTATACATTCTTTAATTGAATAAGGGAAATTATAGTTAATTTAGTAGTTAATTTGTGTAAGACTTGTTAATTTCTCAAATATTTTCTTTAAATATAGTAAATGCTGAATTTACTTTTAATTTGTATGGTTATGTCATTTATATAATTATAGATAAAAATAAATTAAGACCCAGTGTTCTAAGTATATGGAAATACAGTGTGTGATATATTATGTATGGGCACACATGTGTATCTGTGTTTATGTGTGTACAGAAGACAAAGTTTAACTTCAGGAATGGCAGGATGACCAGAAAAACAGTTTGCCTAGATAGGAGTTCCATCAGCCTCACTAATAATTTTGATAGCTCCTGACCAGATTCGCTTCGGCAGACCCAAAGGTTTTCAACCCAAATTGAAAATGGTTCAGAGAAAGAGGCCTCTGAAGAAATAGTACTTTCAGCTACTGTATAAATGTTTCTTACATTTGCTTAGTACAAAACAAATAAGATTTTTATCACCTCAACATTTTTAAAGAAATTCTTTACTTCTTTAGTACTTAATTTCCACATAGAAGTAGATGGAAGTAGATGTATGGATACACACACACACACACACACACACACACACACACATCCTGTCATTTAACAGGAGTTAATGAATAAAAGCATGTATCTATTGTTGTTATTTATGAGATATTTCACCTATCATAACATTTTCCAGTTTTGAAGGATACAATTCATTGGTTTCTAGTACATTTACAAAGTTGTACAACCATTATGACTATCCAATTCCAGAACATTTCATGACTCCCAGCAAACCCTGTACCCATTAACAGCCATGTTCCATTACTCCTTCTCAATAGCCCCTAACATACCCATGGTCATACATAAACTGATCATCTACTTTCTATCTCTGTGGATTTGCCTACTCTGGACAATTAATATAAATGAAATCATTCCATTTGTGACCTTTTATTGCCATGTTTTACTCAACAAATATTTGAAGTTTTATGCATATTGTGGCATGTATCTGTACTTCATTCATTTTCATGGCTCAATAATATTCCATTATGTGGATTTGCCAGATTTTTATTCATAGATACTTAGTGTTTCTATTTTATGCTTTTATGAAAAATATTGTCAAACATTTATGTATAAGTTTTAGTGTAGACATATATTTATAAATCTATTAAGTATATGCCTATGAGTGGAATTGCTGGGTCATATGGTAATTCTGTTTGAAAGTTTGGGGAACTTTTCAGATTCTTTATCAAAGTATCTATTAGGGTAGGATATTTGGAAGGAAGACTTTCTGTTGGTCTTCAAGTATATTTGAAAATCCTTATTGAGATGAACATGGACAATGGAGCAATTTACAAACATTTCAAAATAGGAAGGATTATATAATGGTTAAAAGTAAATAGTTTTGGGACTGGGGTTATAGCTCAGTGGTAGAGCACTTGCCTTGCACGTGTGACACACTGGGTTCGATCCTCAGCACCACATAAAAATAAGTAAATAAAATAAAGGTATTGTGTCCGTCTACAACTAAAACAAAAAATTTTAAAAAAGTAAATAGTTTTCTGTAGCTAACAGTTTCCTAGAATAAGTGTATGTCAATGGAATGGTTTTGTGATAAAACTGTTATAATGATCTTTACCACGGGAAGCTGAAAAAGTAGGCAGAGTCTAACCCTATGAAAGGATTTGTAGCAGGAGAAAAATAGCTCCAGATTTAAAAATTGAATAACATTTTTGTAGTTTCTTTGATTGCAATACCATACTATATTATTGTTCGAACCATGTCAATAATCAGTGCTAAAATTTTGCAAATGGAAGTTTTTGTTTTTATTTTTACATCTGGACATTTTAAATTTTGAACAATATTTGTTAACACTTGTTTTATTCATCATCTGACTAGATTCTCAAGTGGGTGTTTTACGCATTTGGAATGTTTCAAGAACAACACCTATTGATAATTTTAAATTAAAGAAAACGGGATTTCACTGCTTACATGTACTTAATTCTCCTCCAAGAAAAAAGTGTAAGTAAAAATATTATCAAAATGTTAATATTTTAAATTATATTTCTTATTAAAGTGATGTGTAGTGATATAAATGTATCAAATAATAAATGCAACTGAGATGCAATTTCTTAGAAATATTCTCTTCAGATTTATAGATATATTCTCTACAGATATATACGTGTGTATATATAGATGCAGTAAAGAAAATAAAGGAACTACCAAAGCCACAAAATAACTAATATTACTGACAATATATTTTTTCAATAAGTATAGATTCTTTTTTTTAAATTTTGTTTTTTTACTTTTTATTTTTACATGGTGCTGAGGATAGAACCCAGTGTCTCACATGTGCTAGGCTAGTGTTCTACCTCTGAGCCACAACCCCAGCCCTAGGTTTACAATATTTGGAGCCAAAGTGCTGTTAATTGTATTCAAATAATCTTAAATTATCTCTGTGAGGAAGATGAAATAATGATAGTTTTTAAAACAAGTTAGAAATATTAAGAATAATGGGATAAAACAAAATTGGTTTAACTAGGAGAATTTGTTTTAAACATGGCTCATTTACCATCTGTATAGTTTATAACAAAGATAAAATAACCTAAATATTCAAATTATGGAATCTAGAAAATATATTTCATGTTTGAAGCCTGTTTTTCACTGGATTAGTATTTAGAACTGGGCATTCTATATACTCTTCATTTATTTTCATATATTTTTTCTGATTATCATTCATTGCTTCTATAATTAAGAAAAATAATAAAGCACACTTAAGTTATAAACGACAAGATAGGGAACGTAGAGGAAGTTCAAAATTGGAATTTTTATTAAAGGTAAGAGAAAATAAATTGACTTCCTCTTAGGTCTGTCATGATTAAACTATGCAAATGGTAATGTTTCCATTTGGCATGGATCATAAAAAACATGGAGGGGGGGAATTTGTGTTTGGAGAATCTACAGCTATTGATTCCTCCTTACTCAAGCCTTTTTACCTTTATAATATACTAATAATTAGTAGTGACTACTTAAAGTAATATTATTTTGGTATCTAATTTAGTTGACAGTGGTACATAAAGGAAAAATCTCTCTATTTGAATCGTTGGACTTTCCACAAATTTCAGCTTTTTTAGATTTCTAGACTGGAAACTTGAGAGTCTAGAAATATCAGGACTGATGAGGTGACATACCCAAAGCTGGCATATCATTTATATTTCATACATTTTTATTTCAGGATTTGTTACTTTGCTCAGTGGATGTGAATTTCCATATCACATAATGATTGAGATATCTCAAATTCTTTTCATTGATATTTTTTTTCTTATTCAAAAAGAAGTCTGTATCCATCAGACAAAAGTCAGAATATAAAATTAAGTCAATGTTGTTATTTTTGAGTATTGCCTTTTGGATGACCTATTGTTAGACATTTATGAAAATAAAATTTTAAAATATGGACATACTCACTGAGTTTTAAAAGTAATAAATTATAAATTAATGTATAAATGTCATCAAGACCACTCATGATATCAAATAATAAAAATATTAGAAAAATAGTCATGGATAATATTAACTTTTAACTCAACTCTCAGAAATATTTTATCAAAACTATTGCTACCAAATGTCTCTTTTTTATTCATTGTTCAGTCTAATTTGTACTTCCTATCACTCTCAGGTTCAGAGAAATGAGTATTGCCTATAATGAATATGATAAGGAAAACTTTATTGTAGTTCAATTAAAAAAGAAAGATCTGATAATTTATAGTGGCATCATTATTTTGGATTATGTTTGCAAGAAAATAGTCATACTCTTAAGAAAAATCTAGAAAGATAAAAATACAAAAAAATAACTGAACAAGGAGATATTTATATAATGGAAAATAAGAGAAACAGAAGTCAGAAAAATAAAAAAACTGAGGAAGAAAAAATAATAATTGAGGGCTGGGGATGTGGCTCAAGTGGTAGCGCACTCACCTGGCATGCGTGCAGCCCGGGTTTGATCCTCAGCACCACATACAAACAAATATATTGTGTCTGCCAAATACTAAAAAGTAAACATTAAAAAAATTCTCTCTCTCTCTCTCTCTCTCTCTCTCTGTCTCTCTCTCTCTCTAATAATAATAATTGAGATGCAAATGTAAGGCAGACACTCTTGTGATTCTTATTTTGAGTGCTGAATTATAAATAATCTCAAAAATAATTGTTTTTATTCACTTGGAATTTAGTGACAAAGAATTATTAGCTTTAAGAAGAAAAAATCAATACATGTAGAATGTGGAGGGGAGAATATTAAAATGCTATGTCAATATTTTAAAGGGAGATTATATTTAAAAATAATTATGCTGTGCATTAATTTATGGGGAGATAAGAAACCAAATATTCACAACAGATTGTGATTCCTTGCACATTAACTTTCATCCATTTCAGTCCATCTGCTCTCCTATACACCTTTTCAAAATAAAATCCAGTTCTATGCTTATATTTCCACATTTTCTGGATAATGTTGCCAAAGTGCTCATGTAGCAGAAATTGTGATTATTGATATAGATTCTGGATTTTAAAACAAAATGAAGCAATGAAGCATCTTTAAATTAAGACCGTGGTTTCATTATACTGGGAAGCTATTGACATAGATGCTTACTTTTTTATTCATCTTCTTTTTTAGTTTCAATCCAGTCTTCAAACAAAAATCATTATACATCCTCAACAAGTGAAGCAGTTCCACCCCCTAGTTTGACACAGAATCAAGCATTTTCTCTTCCTCCTGGTCATGCAGTGTGCTGTTTCTTAGATGGTGGAGTTGGTCTCTATGATATGGGAGCCAAGAAGTGGGATTTTCTTAGGGACTTGGTATGTCTATGATCATTCCTTCTATTACAAAAAACACTTAACTTTGCATAAATCTATCATGTTTACTTTTGCCTCTGTGTTGATATTCTTTAAAATTATTTTTGTAAGCAGTGATTTTTTAAGACTTTTTCTTAGTTGACTGAAACATTTGAAAATGCACAGAATAATGACAAAATTATTAAAATTATTTAAATGTTAATAAATAAACTTAAAAATATTAATGCCTGCTAACGGTGTGTTTTATGTAGTGAAAAAATACAGAGCAGGAGCTTGAGATATAGCTCAGTGGTAGAGTGTTTGCCTAGCATGAGTGAGGCTCTAAGTTCCAGCCCCTGCAAAACAAGAGGAAAAAAAAAGTTAGAAGCAAAATAAGACATAGAATATTGCTTCAGGAGGAAAGAAATCAATCCCTGTCAGTTATTCCAAACCTTATTGTTTTCATTTCCTCTATGAATTGAGTAAAATTGGATTAGGCGTTTTATAAGACTCATTTCTATGAATGAATGATAATAACTCTTCTATAATTCTATGAATTCTGTTCTTATCATCATTAAGCCCTGATATAAGATGCAATACAGTCTCTTTGTGTTTTTACACTTTTGCATCCCCACTACCCAGTACAGTGCCTAGCACATAGTAAGACTTAAGTTTTGTTGACTGAATGAATGAAAACATGCAATAATGGATTTTATGTTGTAATTCATTCATCAAAAATCATCTTCCTTCATCTCCCTTCATTATAAAAATGATCCTGTTACCAACAGGTTTGAAATAGATTAATCTAGACACTTAAGAAACTTTGTTGTTAATTACTTTTTTGTGATCTTAGGAATGGACTCTAGACTTAAATTGAGCTTTTAATAAAAGAAGAACTAAATAAGATTGGATCATTTTAATACTGCTCCTTTCATTTTGTTCTCAAATTTAAAAATTAAATTAAAAAATTAAATTGAACTCTATCAAAAATATTTCTGAAATAATATGTAGCTTATTTATTTTAAAATATTTCTTTTTTAGATGTTTATTTGAAAATGATTTAATTTTATTTTTACTTTAACTTTTTTTTAAACTCTTTCCCAGTTTGAAACTTTTTCTATACTTTAAATTACCATTAATTTTCAAACAAATTTATAACAGGGAAGAGAGAAAAATGTAACACCTTGAAATATATAAAATGTGCTTTAGTAGAAGAGAAATCATGCAATTGAATTTAATAAATTTTCTATTAAATATATAGGTTTAAATGTTTCATATTTAAACATTTTATTTGAAAACCTATGTTAAATTTGAAAATCTAATTAATACTAAAAGTTTTTGTGTTATTCTAGTGACTTTTCTCCTTTTAAAAATATCTTTCAGTCAAAAGAGGCTGTCATTTTTCTCCTTATAACATTCTTTTAACCCTGCTACAAATTTGAAATTACTAGGAATATTACTAGAAGAAATATTTCCTCCAAAGATTCCGTTTACATAATCCCATTATACATTATAAAAGACTATTTCCATAATAATGTTTATCTGTTTAAAACTACCAAAAAGAAAAAAAAAAACTATTTTCCTCTTTATCCTTACTTTCCTTTTGGTTAGAAGAATACAGAAAAAATATTTCTATTTAATTTCTTCTAGGTGAATTTTCAGAATTTCAAAATGGAATTTGAATGTGTAACAGTAAAATAACATTTAAAAGTGCACGTGTAGACAATTACTGCCTTAAGTATGTTCTTATCATGAGAAAAGGCCAGCTAGAACAACTCCAGCCAGGTGAACCAGTGGCTATAACAATTTCATTTCGTTTTTTTCTAACCTTTGGGATTTTTCTTTCCAACACCTTCACCTAAGTGAGAGACCTTATAGAACTTCTGCATTTTCCTAAGGGTTGTGATTTCTGGTGTTAATAGAAATACACGGAGTAGAAAGGATGTCCTTCTCTATCTTTACAACATTGTTGAGGAATAGAAAGCCTTGTCCTTGTATTTTAACTCCCTCCCTCAATCCCAACATATTACAGTTCTGCTGCTTAAAGCAGGAATTTTAATTTCCATTTCCTAATATTTGGAAGAAGACAAAATATAAATCTGGCTTAACTTAAGTTGGTTTTTAACAGATGTTGGATAGGCACATAGTGATTATTTGTCACTTTCCGGGTATATGTTTACATGTATCTGTAATATATACCACTTTACACTCTCGTGGGTGTTTGGAATCGGAATCACCCTGTAACATTAACAATTATTCCAAATCCCAAAGAGTAGACTTTAGAAATTTTTAGAAAAAATTCCATTAAAATTTGGAGCCATGTCTGATTCTATATCTGCTGAAATTCAAAATGCTTTTGGGGTATGTCATTTGTATGAAAAAGGAATATTTTCATTAATGGGCTTATAGCTTCAACATCCTTGTTGTCTTATGTTATACTGCAAGAATTATATATAATAACTATTAAGAGTTAATTACTTTAGGCTGGATAAAATGACATATGCCTATAATCCCAGAGACTTGAAAGGCTGAGGCAGGAGAATGGCAAGTTTGAGGCCAACCTCAGCAATTTAGCAAGGCCTAAGCAACTAGTTAGACCCTGTCTCAAAACAAAAAATAAAAAAGACTGAGGATGTGACTCAGAAGTTAACCCACTCCTGGATTAAATCTCTAGTACTGGGCAGAGGAGAAATGTCTAGCTTAGGATTCTGTACATTCAAAAATCAGAAGAATGTTTTGCATTTAATTAAAATTGAAAAATGAAACTTTTGAACATCTTTGAATTTAGTTGCTGATTTGAAGAACTGTGGTTTAGTAAAATCCAGGTCTGTACAAAATCCAGGTTGAACATCCCTAACTGCAAAATCTGAAATCTGAAAGTATTTTGAATGTTAATAAAATAATGCCTCAAGTGGAAAATCTCACAGTTGACAGGTCATCTGTGACTTGTAAGGTTACAGTAAAAAGTCACATGTGCTAGAAACATTCCATAAAATTATTTCAGCCTAAGCATATAAGGTGTTTATGAAACATAAATGAATTTCATACTTAGACTTGAATTGTATCTCAGAGATATCTCATTATGTATATGAAACATTTCAAAATCTGAAATCTGTAATACTTCTGGTCCAAGCATTTTGGTTAAGGGTTATGCAACCTGGAATAAAACACCACAAAGAACATTAAACCCTAGCAATGATTCCACTTTATATTTTTTGTTTGCCTATGTATATTTGCATTAATATCTGGAAATCATATTATATGTATCATATACTTTGAATTATACATTATGGGTTGTTTTTTAGTAATGTAGATTTTCCTCAGTAGTTGTGACTTTTTTATACTGCATTCTCAGGGACATGTGGAAACTATCTTTGACTGCAAATTTAAACCTGATGATCCGAATCTTTTAGCAACAGCTTCATTTGATGGTACTATAAAAGTTTGGGATATAAACACATTAACAGCAATGTATACTTCCCCGGGTAATGAAGGGGTTATTTATTCCCTTTCATGGGCTCCAGGTAAGAAACATTTTATTAAAATAGGAATGCAATTAAGTGACTTTCCTAAACTTTATTTTCATTTGAATTATCTTTTTTTGACTCCAGATGTCTTTTGTTCCAAATGATCATAGAGGCAAATTAGTACCAATGTTTGGTTAGTTCAGTTCATGTTAGGTTTTAAAATGAATATTGGCAGAGACACTTTGATTCCTGAGCCCTTTAAAATTATATGGTCATGGCTGAGGATATAGCTCACTTGGTAGAGTGCTTGCTTCACATGCGTAAAGGCCCTGAGTTCAAACCCCAGCACCACAAAAAAAAAAAAAAAAAAAGAGTCATACAAAGAAAAGCCACAGTAAACCTGAATGAACTTGACTTTTACAATATTTGTATAGCTATGTGGTTAAAGGTATGATGTTTTACATGAAAAAAAAAGATTTCCTGAAATTTTTATGTGAACCAAATTTGTGAAAATAAAAACTATTTTTTTTTCTTTTTTGGTACTTGGTACTGAACTCTAGAGTACTTAACCTTTGAGCCACTTCCCCAGCCCTTTTTATTTCTTTGGAGATTGAGGTCTCACACTAAGTTACTTAGGGTCTTGCTAAGTTGCTGAGGCTCTTCTTGAATTTGCAATCCTCCTGCTTCAGCCTTTCAAGTTGTTGTGATTACAGGTATGCACCATCATGCCTGGCTCAAAAATTTATTTTCTAAAAATTATAAAAGACTATTGCACCTGTCACATCAGTTTTGTAAGTATGGGTGATTATATATCAAGTAATAATTCAACTGTAACAACTTAATTCTATATAAATTATACTTTTGTAATTTTGAAGAATTTTTATGCCTTAATGTGATTTTTCTTTAATCTTAGAAAGATGCTACCTTATACCTTCTTATATATTAAGATACTGAGGATTGAACACAGGAGTGCTTTACTACTGAGCCATATTCCCAGCCCTTTTTTTGAGACAGGGTCTCACTAAGTTGCTTAGGGCCTCCCTAACTTGCTGAGGCTGGCCAAACTCAGCCTCCTGAGTCATTGGGATTACAGCTGGGTACAACCATGGCCATACCTTCCTATTTATAAAGGAGAAGTGTCCTACATAATCTGACACTTCTCCAAAGACATTATTTTTCTATAAAAATTATGTTTTACCTTTAAATGGATTTTCACTTTATACAATATATATGCTCACTTATTTGTCATAATATATTAATTTAATTATAATGTATAACCAGGATATAGCTTACCCTTTTTTAAAAAACTTATTTCATTATATAAGGGGATTCTGTAACCTTGAATTTATGTGTCCCCAAGGTATTTAGATGTCTTCAAGGAATCTGAAAATCTCTTGAGATTTTATGAATAATTTTTAGTTTGTGTTTGTGTGTGTGTGTGCGCACACGCTTGCCTATATCTATCAAAAAATGTAATAGTAATCAGATTTTCAGAGAGGTTCATGACACAAAAAAAGGTTAAGGACTTTCTGTATTTCTCATATACAATGAGATGTCTAGAAAAAAATATTTTACTTATAATTCTTAATGATAGTTGGTGTTTGTCTCTTTATTAAAATAGAGTATACCTAAGCTTGTGTTCTTAATCATTGCAGTACACAACTGTGTGGCAGGTTCTCCTGGCCAGCAGTATGCAACTGGACCAGCCTATCAGCTGAACATACAAAATGTATATGTTTCAAACTTAAAACTTAAATAAAGATTTTGAATATGAGAACCATTGTTTCAAGTTATAACACAGACCTGCTCTTACCGAAGCAGTCTTTCACTCTCTACATTTATAATTTGCATCAAGAAAGTAAAAAATGTTAAAAAATGGAAATTCTGTCATGTTTTACTGTGTGATTAATTATGAATCATGGTTTTTAGGTAAATGTGGATGAAATTTAAAAGATCAATGTTGACAGGAATGGAAATAGGATATTGATTATTACATAATTTCTTCCAAATTCTAGAATATATACCCCAAGAAAAGAAAAAAAACTGTAAAAAAGTTTGGAAGTGATTTGAGAACCCAAAGGGAGCAATAGAATAAAAATACTATAAATATGATGACTTCTAGTATTCATGATAATTTATCACAGGGTATTCCTGCATGTTCATACTTCCAGCTAGTAGATGACAGCTGTTCCTTCTTTCTAGTGGGAAGAAACCTCTACTTTCATTGTCTTGCAAAAAATACTTAGGTCTTTGACCATCTGCTAACTTAATAGTAGTTTTATTTTCACAGATATATTTTATTTCTTAAAAATAGAAGGTATTGTTTATACTTTTGAAAAATATTTTTTTTATGTGATTTGTTTACAAAAGTATTCTCCTCACTAAAATATTTTTAAAGAAGAAAGAATAGTCATTAAATATATGATAATATTGAGGAACTATTGATAATTTTGTGGTTTAATTATGTTAGTTTGTTATTGATAATAAAACCATCCATGTCTTTTAGATATATTTATTTATTAACCAAATAATATATCAGATATGTTCCAAAGATGTCCAGTAAAGGATAGATGAAACAGGATTGACTATATTTTGATAATTGTTGAAGTTATATAGTGGATACATTCATTGTATTCTCCTCTCCAGATTTGATGCATTGATAAATATATGCAATTATAAATTACAAATCTCAAGTTTTACATTAAAAAATTACATATTTGAAAGGACTTACATTTGTGGCACATATTTAATATATAATGTCTAATGTATTATTTCCTAAGGCAGCTTGAATTGTATTGCTGGGGCAACTTCCCAAAATGGTGCTTTTATCTGGGATGTTCAAAAGGGCAAAATGATACAGCGATTTAATGAGGTAAGCTATGTCTACCACTACTAAATAGCATGATATCTTATACTACCTATTTTGTAAATGTTTTCTTTCTTAATCAACAGGTGATAGCCTGGTGGCATATTATTCTGTCAATTAGAGGAATATGCAAGGAAGTATTCACATGCTAAAATTCATTGTGAGAATTATAGCTAAGACATAAAAATTCACCTGAAGTCTCATTACAGATTCAAAAGACTGTTAAGTCATCCTCCACTAAAGCTAGACAAATATTAAATAATGAGAGGAAAACTAAACTCAGAAGTCCCAAATTATAGTCCTGGTTCTGTTTTATTGTCTTGAATCTGTTTTTCACCTATAAAATTATAAAGTTTTATTCCATAATTTCTTTAATTTCCTCAGTCCTAAATTCTGTTATTGCATGACATGCTCTAAAACTGGCCCTTTTCCTGTATGTAATGCCACAGATTGTATTTATCCTTAGGCTTAAATTATCATTCTGTGTTTTACTGAGTTCCATTAATACTTGAAAAATTTATATGATCTCATTGTAATGTTGTGTATGATTGGGACAACAGGAATAGGATCTAGCATTGTCTCAATATTTTGAAATTTAATTTATTTTAAACAATTTCTGTTGAAGCTTATTAAATATATAATGCCTTGGGAAATTATTTATTTATTTGAAACTTTAAAACCATTTATACAAAAGACTGTTAATACCATTAAGGATGGCATTCATAGCCTTGATCTCCCAGAGGGTTCTATAGTAATGTAGCAAATGCATTTATGAGAAACTTTTCTAACCACCAGTAAGCAATTTTGTACTTAAAGAAACTTTCATAAAGATGACATGGATTATATCCTTCCCTTTCTCTAAATATAATGAAACAATATTCTTTCAGCTCAGCAATGCCCCAACCTGTTCCCATCACCAGAACAATCTATCCCGTAACAAATAATGAGATATAAAAGAAACGAGCAGGAAGATGAAAGTTTTGATCAAGATTTTAAAATGGTATCCTTGCTTAGCAGATTTGTTGATTTCTTTTTATTGCATCTTTTCACCTTTTGACCTATAATATCTACCCATTAACACTTAAGAAGTTCCAATTGATTCTAACAACTCAGTCTCATAGTATCAAGCACATCTCTTAGGTTCATTCAGTATTTCCCCAGCACTCAATCACAGTTAAGACCAACATCAAAATTACCTCAAGCCCATGCTATAAATATGAGGAAATTTAAAGCTAGCTTTAATTAACTAAGCTATGTGAGTCCCCGCAAAAGAAATGCAAGGAATTAGATCTCATTGATCTCATTGATTCCATTTGACAGCCATAAATGCCCTTTTCATGGAAAAGAAAAATGAAGGCCTCTCTACCCCTCAAACTAAATAAATATGTGGATTATATTTTTTATGTCCACTTGTACAAATTTACCTTCCTTGATGCCCAAAGAGGTAAAGACAAACTGGACACTACCTTAAGAAGTGGAATCTGTATATTTTTAAAGCAACTTGAAAATGCAAAATAAAAAGCCACTTTAGCCAGGTGCATTGGTGCTCACCTATAATCCCTGTAGCTCAGGAGGCTGAAGAAGGAGGATCTCAAGTTCAAAGCCAGCTCAGAAACTCAGTGAGATCCTGTCTCTTACAAAAAAAAAAAAAAAAAAAAGGCTGGGGATGCAGCTCAGTGGTTACATGCCCCTGGGTTCACTCCCCTGTACTAAAAAAATAAAAATAAAAAAAGCCACTTGAGTTTTTCCCTTAATGTCTGTCCCAATTTAAATTCTACTTACATACATATAAAACAGAAATATTTTAAATTTATATTTAGAAATGGACCGATTGTAATCTTTACTTATTCATTCATCACACAGTAGTGGATGGCCTTCCTATGTATATTTGTGTTTTAAAATTCTCATCACACCCCTAGACTATTGCGTTGTCCCAGAATGCAGAGGAACAAGTAAACATAGACTGATTTATTATAGGAATAACTTTAAGTCTCCTTTTGTAATTAGAAGTCCTTTTGCAACTTAGAAGGATGACCCAGTAATAACAGTTATTTGCAATATTTCGTATACTATAATTGTAGTAGCCTATTTTTGAAAGCAGATACATATATATCTTCATCTACTGACTGGCATTCATATGAAAAGACATTAAGCACAGCTTAGTTCTGTGGATAACTGAAGAAGCAGATTTTGATTCTTCAGCTGTATTCAGAAAAAAAAAATAGAGCCATCCAATATGTGCCTTAAACACTGGATTTGTTTAAGTGTGACACCTGTACACATTTAAAGTATATATTCAGGTTTCTGATATTTACAAGAATGTCTTTTAGAGTAAGTTCCTAATGGAAAAGCAATACTTAGAATAAGTAAATAAATAAGAGAAAAAAGGGGTGAATTATTTCTTATTGATAGGAATTTTGCATTTTTTGAAGCATGGAAAAAATGGAATATTCTGCATTGCCTGGAGTCACAAAGATTCCAAAAGAATAGCAACCTGCAGTGGTGATGGGTTCTGGTAAGTACTGTGTATGATATGATGAAATTATCCTGTTTATGAAAGACCCAGTTTATCATTCCAATTGTGTATCAATGAGATCTTATTTGTATAGCTATACCAACTATCATAAATATTATTTACAGGTCAGTATAGGCACCTACTATATTGCTGTAATTTATCATTAACAAATAACAATCCAATGGTATTTTAAAAATGAACCAATCATTTGCATGCTAAATGAAGACATTACATGAATTACAGCTAAAAGACTGAATTGCCTCAAGGAAACTTGAAGGACTCATCACATTTTTGGGGAAACTTTTGATCATTTGGGAGAAGTAGTTCAGGAGACATCAAGTGCTCTAGAAATTTGTTCACAGTTTTGTAGATTTATTATTTATAAAAGTTTAAAACATCTTTGTCAGGAGGAAAATGGTGATGCAAGTGAGAAGTTCATTTTTTTAAAGGAGCTAACTTTATTGATTCTGTTTTTCAGAAATATGTTCTTTCTTAATTCTGTTAAACCCCAGGAAAATTTTAATTTTTATGTAAAAAAATACAAAACTACATAAGAATTGCCTTGGTATTAAAACTTTTTTTAAAAAATCATATTATGCTACCTTTGGCTATTAGCATAGTAATCTTTGACAGATATAGACACTCAGGGTTGCTAAGAAGATAGAAGTTTGTCTTGTTGGATTTTTCTAGACTTAATCCAACTTTCCTATCCTCAGTTTTGAATTTTCATAGAAAATACAAAAGCTGTGTAAACAAAGGATTCTTTACCAAGAAGTTAAAATTCTTAGAGTTAATAACATTAGTTGATGGTTTTCATTAAAGGAACTATTTACAAATTGGAAGATACTAAACTGCAAAAGATACACATGATAATTTTTGACTAAGCAATACATAGTTAAGTTTGTCATGTATTTTCAAGGCATTCGTTATTTGATAAATGACATTCAGTAACTAAATATTTCTAAGTCTTATTCACCTGACTCACCAGGAACCCCAAAAGTTTTGGGGGACCTAATGTCATTTAAGAGTGTCTTTTCCCTTTGGAACTTATAATACTTTAATTTACACAAAGCTTCCCCCTTCCAATGGAATTGATATTCCTTGCATTGTGACAATAATAGAATAGGGTACTAGAGCTTTTTAAAATAATTAAATAATGTGGACTCCTTTACAGGAGCTGAGAATTGGGGGTGTTCTCTGAATATGCTATCAAAATGTTAAAACTTATAGGTCTTAGTGTAATGATGTATACAACCATCTTTATAAATGAATACTATAAATCTCAAACCACCTAATTATAAAGCTAAAAGTCTAACGCCCATGTTAGTTGCATCATTATATTTTAAAATGTATTGTTATATTTTTCCTCAACTAAAAAAATAATTCCCCAAACAAATTTGTCACACTTAATTTGCTTCAAGTGAATTACCATGATTAATATTATCTGTGCAGATGTATTTGTAACTGACAATATTATTTATGTAGTACTTTTAAATGTTTCTTTTAATTTGCAAAAACACTTCTATCCTAGAATTCCATCTTTGAAACTTACAATTTTGACTTTGTTCCCTCAAATAATGTATTTAGAATGTCCTTTTCTTATTAACATGTGATAATGAATTTCAGTATTATCCGAACAATTGATGGTAAAGTACTACACAAATACAAACATCCAGCTCCAGTGTTTGGTTGTGATTGGAGCCAAAACAACAAGTAAGTGTTTTTTTCCTGAAATAAGTAATAATCTTATATCACAGATTTTAAATTACCATGAAATTTAGTTTTATTTCCATAGATAATACTCGTCTCTCTTTTTTGATATTTCCCTGCCTAGAAAATGAGAAAGAGCTTTGTAATTGCTAATTTATTTTAGCTGTTTTTATTTCATAAAGTTTTTACATGGAAATTCTGATTTACTGCTCTCAAGACAACTTTCTGATACTTTGGAAAAAAGCATACTTCTAAATAAGAAAATGGAAATAAGTCCACTCTGTGTGTGGCTTCTACCATAGAAATGTGGTCCTTTCTCTAATTTCTTTTAGGTGTCTCTGCAATGGTATTGTTCCATCATGGCTTTATATTGGTCTTCACCTCAGGTTAATGGCTCTGCATTGAGATATTTCCCAAGATGCAGAACTTAAGTGGATGGGTTTTTTATTGTTGTTGTTGGTGGTGGTGATGGTATTAGGGATTGAACCCAGGACCTTGTGCATGTGAGGCAAGCACTCTACCAACAGAGCTATGTCCCCAGCCTCCCAAGTGGATAGTTTTGAAAAGGCACCATTGCTTAAGAGCTGAGTATATATTATGTAAAAATAATCTAAGACTTAAATTAAATCCAAGTAAAATTTTACTCAAACTAGACCCTTAACATACTTCACTTCAAGAATTTTGTGTTTCAAACTACTCTTTGATATGATATGGATTATATTTTAAAATCCAAACATTTGACATTTGTCAAACATCATGAATTATCTTATTTTTTTCATACTACATGTGGGTAATATATAGATAAATAAGAGCCAGATGCAGTGATGCACACCTGTAATCCCAGAAGTTAGGGAGGCTGAGGCAGGAGGATTGCAAGTTCAAAGCCAGGCACAGCAATTTAGCAAGGCCCTTCACAACTCAGGGAGACCTTATCTCAAAATAAAAAGGGCTGGCTGGGGATGTGGCTCAGGGGTTAAGTGCCCCTGGGTTCAATCCCTGGCACAAAAAAACTTAAAGCTTTATTATTATTGTGTTCTGAATCAAATCATGGTATGATACAAAACGATTGCCATGTGTATTTGTTCCAGTAAATACTGAGGAATTTGTTAGCACCTTGTTAGGTTATACACAAAATAGGCTGGTGACCAGCACATTCCCCACTGAGCCAGAATCCTTGCCTCTTTCTACCTTATAACCTCTCAGTTTCTAGAAGCCATCAATGCCTGTCATACTCTTTCCAAACATCCCCCTGCCACTAAACCGATGATATTTATTTGCATTTTCCTTGCTTTTGGATGCCCTCAAAAGTCTTCTAAATCAATTCCAGAATTTACATTTTTGTTACCCCTTCTCCCCACCCACCTCTGCTGATATAGCAGCCATTTAAAATATAGATCTAAGAATCCATTCTACTATTTAAATCCTTCAATAGTTTCCCAATAGTTACAGGATAAAATACAAACACTTAGGCCCTATGAGGAACCACTATAAATTGGGGTTGATGTACTTCATTAATCTCATTCCAAGCCTTGCTCCCCCTGCTCCCTGCATCTACTCACATTAGCTTTCAGTTCTTTGTATTGTCCAGATGATTTTCAGCTCAAGGCTTTCACTCAAGCTGTGCCTGTTAGCTAGGATTCTACTTCCCACCACATTCTACATACCACACATTCCACCTGGCCTGGACAAAGAACTGTCACCTATCCTTCAGCTCTGAGCTCAAAAACTTTTTACAAAAAAGTCTTCTCTGACCTCAATATTGTGCCTTTGGATTACTTATTATAATAAAATTGGATTTTGAATTGTGTGATTGTTTGCATATTAACTATCTCATATTCTATAATGTAAGTTCCGTGAGATAACTATGTTGTCTATGTTTAGCAGAATATTATTAACAAAACACTGGGTTGCAAAACTTTATTGTCCATTGAAGAGATAATGTTCAATAAAAATTTGTTAAATATGAATAGAATTGCATTATATCTGAAAAATAAAATAGTTCAATAGAATAGTTCTACATTCTTATTTGTCTCTTTTAAGCATTTGGGAAGTTGGAATAAAAATTAGATTTTCATGCAATATAATTAGTTGTTTAAGAAACACTGAGAAAGGAATTTTTTTCTATACTGGGACAGTTGCTGCAAATGAGAAGTTAGCATAATTATATATGATGTTTTTTTATATGTAAGGTTTTAGTCTTCACCAAAGAAGCAAACAATGATTTCTTTAGAAATTAGAACTGTTGTACATTTTTTAAATTATTAATAGAGAATAATATCAAAGTTATCATATTTTAATGTTCCATGGATGACATTTCAGAGACATGATTGCCACTGGCTGTGAAGACAAAAATGTGCGTGTCTATTATGTAGCCACGAGCTCAGATCAACCATTGAAAGTCTTTAGTGGACATACAGCAAAAGTTTTTCATGTTAAATGGTCTCCCCTGAGAGAAGGAATTCTTTGCAGTGGATCTGATGATGGGTATGTATTTTTGGATTCTAATTTTCTAGTACTTAAAATCATAAACATATTTCCCAGAGATGCACATATTTATATGATCAAATTATATGTGGGTATACTTTAAATTTGTGCTTAAAAAGCAGGCAGCTAACAACTAAAACTAAATTCAGTAAAAAATGTTAAATTCTTCCATGCTTATGGTATCATTATAGTCATAGCTTTTATTTTCTTGTATATTTTGCTTATTATGAATGCTTTTTTCTAGCATACTGGCAAGAAAATTAACAGAAACAAATTAAAAAAAAAATACATAGGGAAAGGGAAGATCTGAAAAAAACTATAAAATATGAAGAGTTTTTAATAATGTTCTTATGTTTAATATGAAAACCAGCTATATTGTTTCATCAAGAATGGAATAAAAACTGATCATAAATTTTAGCGTGAAAAGAACATTTTAGAAATGAGATGGACTTAAGATTTTTCTCTATTAGTGGCAGTTTCTAACATTTTGTCCATATTTTATATTCAAAAAAATACATTTATACAGAATGGTATGTTTAATAATTACTTGAAGATGGGATAAATTTGGGTAAGAAAAAATCTTGCTTTTTATCAGTACGAGTTAGAATGCATAGTATCCATGGGTTTAAAATTAAATAATTAAGCATTTTCATCTTAAATTTTTGGCATAAATTCAAGTTTAATAGAAGAAACAATTATGAAGTTTTGTGGTTTATTACATAATAACCATATTTGAAATAATATTTTATGTAAAAGTGAATATTATTTATGCAATTATTCCAGTCTCTCAACTTAGACTTCAATGTCTAAATTCTGTTCCATATGGAAAAAGGCATAATCTTAATTATTATCTAAGGATTATTTTCAGAAAGACAGCAGTAAGAATTTTACTTATTTATGGTAGTGAAAATTGAAAGGCTTTATTAAGATTATTCCATTAGTAGTCACTGTTTATATATATAATTGTTATTCCTCACTAAATTTATCGAGCACTTTTAAATAAAGGTAAAAATGTAAGGAAACTATTAATTACTAATGTATTCAGCATAGCTCACAAATACTATACCTCATCCTGGGAATCCTAGACAATTCTCATGTATAGTGGGACATATAAAAACCTTTCTAATATTCATTCAGAAAACATATATGACTTCAAAACCTAACTGACTCCTTTCATGAAAGGAAGGACCCCATTCTAGTGAGTCCCCAACAATAGCATTTGATTATTTTGATGGAAAATAATTTTAACATATTCTTGTCTATGAAAGCATGATAGTAAACTGTAAATATTTAAATGTTAACATATATAGGAAACTAGCACTAAAACTTTTAGGTTATAATATGTTCAGATATACATTCATCCCTGAATATTCATAGGAGATTGTTTCAGGATACCACATGCACACCAAACTCTGAATATTGAAGTCCCTCATAATCTATGGACATGTTCCAGTTATACTTTAAGTCATGTATGGATTTCTTACAATATTCAATGTACTATAAATATTATGTAAATAGTTGTTGGACTGTATTGTTTAGGGAATAATGACAATTAAAAGTCTGTACATGTTCCATACAAATGCAGTTTTAAAAAATATTTTCTCTCCATACTTGATTGAATCTGTGGATGTAGAACCCATGGATATGGAGAACTGATTTTATTATCTTGTACTAGGAAAATGGGAGAATGAAGGGAGCCTTTTTATATAAAGTACAAAGATATGCTTTAAAGAAATAAAAGTGCATATTGTATCTCCCTTATAGTGCAATATAATCTTTGACATACCAATGTTTTGATATTGTCAGGTTGGTATAAGTTTTCAACTAAAAACTTATTAGCATTTGGAGGTCTTAAATTGATTTTGAATTCAAACTTTGATTTCAGTAATGTTTGTGGTTTGCGCAATTAGTAGACCAAGTAATATTATGAACCTACTTATATTTAAATTTTTACTTGTCTGAGATTGACTCCACATTGACCAAGAAAGTTATTTTACTGACCCTAAGTCATAAAGGAATGATTTACTATATAGGTAAAAGCATAAATTTATAATGATTTTTCAGATAATATCCATCATCCTCTATGTATTTTTATGATATGCAAATAATTTTCATGTTGTATTTCTGTTATCAGTCATAGTTTATTTTCAGTTATATCTGTTCTGGATATTTCATTTTAAGAGAGCAGCTTTTTCATATATAAATTTTAAAGCAGTATATTTGATATTTATTGCTTTAAAATGACCAGTAAATATCAAAAAATTAAAAAATGTTGGAATAAAATAACTCTGGCACAGTTAAATGTTCATTTTCCTCTACTATAACAAAGAGAATTGATATATCTTGATCTATAAAATGCATTTCAAATCTGCTAATAATCATTATGATTCATTAAGAATGTTAATACTTTGGATAAATTATAATTTGAATTATATACACAATATTCTATTTTCAGTTCTGTTCGAATCTGGGATTATACTCAAGATGCTTGCATAAATATTCTTAGTGGACACACTGCACCGGTGAGGGGATTAATGTGGAATACTGAGATTCCATATCTACTAATATCTGGCAGCTGGGACTATACTATAAAAGTGTGGGACACTCGGGAAGGAACTTGCTTGGATACTGTATATGATCATGGTGCAGATGTGTACGGTAAAGAGTTTTTCATGTACTTGTTATTTTGATATATTAATGATGCTTATAATTTATGATTAGTATGCTATTTTTAAAGAAGTGTTACAGCATTTCATTTTGGAAAAAATTCTCATTAGAAAATGTTTTTATTGAAATATTAAAATATATAAAAGAAAACTGAAGAAATTGTCAGAAATTATCAGAAGATGACTATTGTTAGCACTGTTTTTCTCTCTCTGCAGGTGCATGTTTCTGAGTACACACACATATACATACACAATACATACATATACCCATGCACATATGTGCATATCTGGGCCAAATTTTCCCTCTTCCCTTCCCATCATTTCAGAGTTAAGTTGCAGAAAAGGAAATTAATAGTAGAATAGATAAAACTCACTTAACCATTCCTCTATCTGGGGACACTAAGGGAAATTTTTAAAACATAAAACACCAAGTTTTTTAGTACAATTGAGCTAAGTATAGAAAATCAAATTACTTATCTTTTGCATATCATTTTACTCTCTGTTGTATTAGTTAAGGAAAGAAATTCCTTAGAAAAAGTATCCCAAATTCGGTTATTCAGATCTATATGCTTTACCTCAGTGGCCTTTTAGCTGAGGCAATGTAGGACTGCGTGTAGGGGAGAATCCTATTTTTGATATTCTCAATTGAGATGTCTTAAATTCTGTTTTCATCTTGTTAACTAGAACTTTAATCTATCCTTCTATTAATTCATAGATACCATATGCCCTGTTGGTATTACAGTATACTTGCTGCTTATCCAAATGAAATATAATTTCAACATTTTGACACAGGACTATTTGTTTTCTAATAATTATTTAATTTTATATTCATATTATAGAATATACTAATAATTATTTAGTCTTCTATTATTGTCAGCCATATTAATTAAAAACAAGTTGAAGTTTGATTCTGATAATCTTTCAGTTATTCACCTTCTTCATGACTTCTATTCTGTAGATATTTTAAGAACCAACTATAAATAAGATTTTTTTCCAATGTTTACTTTAGTTAAAACAGGTTTATATTTTTCCGTCAGGTTTAACATGCCATCCAAGTCGCCCCTTCACTATGGCTTCTTGCTCCCGTGATTCTACAGTGAGACTCTGGTCATTAACACCTTTAATCACTCCTTTACAAATAAATATTCTGGCAGACAGATCTTGGGAAGAAATTATCGGGAATACTGGTATTGAAAATATGCATGCATTTGATTTTATTTTTAAATAAATTTTTATTTTCAGATAATATTTTATAGGAAAATTTTTTTCTCTCTTCTTCAGATTGTGTCATAGAACAAGGCGCTCCTCCTCTGTTGTGTGGTAAAGTGTCAAGAGATATTAAACAGGAAATAGAAAAACTGGCTGGTAATCCTCGAGTGAAAAAATTAAGATGGTTTTCAGAATGTTTATCAGTAAGTATTAGGAATTAAGTGTGATCCTTTAGACAAAATGAATCACTGTGGCTATTGCCAGTAAGTTGTCACATATTTAAATTTATCATCCCACTTCAGTGGATCCCTTTTAATAAAATTTCTACATTATAAGAAAGCAAATATGAAATCAGAAATAAGTGAGATAGTATATACTTATTATTTGGCTCATTTTCAGTATAGATAATCTGAATTACAGTATTTTTGAAGATGCAAAATGCTGAAAGGATTGTCGTTCACCTTTTTATCTTTGGTTATTCTGTATCAACATTTTAGCCTCCAGGTGGCAGTGACAATTTATGGAACTTGGTGGCTGTGATAAAAGGGCAAGATGATAGTTTACTTCCTCAGAGCTACTGCAAAGGAATAATGCATTTGAAGCACCTGATTAAATTTAGAACAGTAAGTAAAGTATGCAAATATAATATATTCAAGCAACTTTTCCCTTTTCACTATTAATGTAGGAAAATTACATTAATATACATAATGTAATTAATCACATTATGTATTATATGAGTATCTAATTAATCAGGTTAATAATTATTATATTATGTGTTATATGATTACTTTAATCATAGAAATTATATTCATATTTATATGATTAGATTGGTAAACTAAAATGAATGAACAGTGAGGAGATAAATCTTTTGTAAAACCAATCATGAGAGCATGAATTATTTTGGAACACATTAAGGTACCCATATTTTCATAGGTTGAATCTCATGACATTTTTTAAGGTCACTTGAAATTCCTTGAAATGCCTTATCTTTCTGCAATTACAAGATTATTGTGACACAATAATAATAATAAATACTATGATTTGTAGCCTCAGAGGATCTAAGAGACTATATGCCAAGATATATTTTATTAAAACTGATCATGTTGGAGCTTTTAATGAATTTTAGTAGTAGTATTAACTAACTCAAAACTAGGGCAATATGTAAGAAAGTAACTAGGGCAATATCTAGTATCAATAACAAAATCTATACAGGGTCAGGAAAGAAGAGATGTATTATTTTTAATGAAATATCAGCAATTAACTATTAGAACATGGAGAAAATCATATTAGGAAGGTGAAAAGAATTATTTTCATAAAGAGGAAGCACTTTCTTCAATCACAAACTAAACACCTAAAGACTATAGCTGAAAAATCTATTGACAGTACAGGGGTCAAAGACAGCCAGTGATTATTTTGTTTTCATTCAAGATTTTTGAATTTTTATTTAAGATCTTTATCAGTAGTATGTCAATTTAGACTCCCTTTGACCCCCACTCTTTCACTTACCCACAATACCTGGAGAGTGTTAACAGGATGCAACTCTTCTCCCACACCACACTCCCATGCACATGCCAAAATATTATGTTTTTAAAAGTATCATATTTCATTGAAAAACATTATTTTTAATATTTAATTTCCAATGCTATGTGCTTTTAAAATGCCTGGCTCTTTTATAACAAAATTTTAAAATATTTATTTTCTTTTAATCAGTCTGAAGCCCAAGAACTAACAACAGTCAAGATGTCTAAATTTGGTGGTGGTATTGGTGTACCTACTAAAGAGGAAAGACTGAAGGAAGCTGCTGAAATACACTTGAGATTAGGACAAATTCAGAGATACTGTGAACTTATGGTTGAACTTGGAGAGGTAATATGCCATTAAAGCAAAATTATTGAGTTTAACATGGTACTCTAAGTATTAAGACTACACTTAATACTAAGTATTCAAATATGAAGCTAGTTTTTTTCAGATCCAACTGATTTCCTGGCAGTCTAATATCAGCTATATATCCTAGGACAGTAATTAACAAAGTGAGTTCTCCAGGCTAGCAGCATTTACATCACTTGGTAGCATGCATGTCCTACCCCAGGCCTACAAAATCGTAAACTCAGGGGATAGAGCCCAATAATCTGATTTAATAAGCCCTCCTGGTTGTTCTTATGCATGCTAAATTTTCAGAACCACTTCCATGAAACCCCAATTGGCTAATTTGCATGCAGTAAAATCCTCCTTCTAATAAACTCTGTCGTGACTAAATTCCACACTGACAAGAAGAGGGGTTTTCATTGAGGATCCTCTAGTGAAGAGTACTTAGAAAGCATATCGTGGTTTTTATAGAGGACTATTTCAATAGAATAAATTTTTCAAAAAATGTTTGAATGAATCTATACTATTAAAATTCAGGACAATGGTTACCTTTAGAAGGTGGGTAGTGATTAGAATGGAACACAGGCTGGAGTGCTTGTTTCTTTGATCCTGGGTACAAGTTGTATGGTAGATACACTTTGTAAAAATTCATTGATCTTTTCCCTTTTCTATAAATATGTTTTAGCTCAACAAAAATTCTCTACCTACCTACTCTGCTAAAACAAATGTTGGAATGGCATGGACCCAATTATCACTTTCACAACCTCTAAGTTAGTTAATTTTGGAATTATAAGGTGTGATTTGAAGAATACTTGGAAATAATATGAAGTAAAACTAAACAATGCAGTTACATTAAAATATATCAAAATCAAATTTAACTCACCTTTTTACTTTCCCACATATTTAGAGTCAATGAATTACTACTTGAAATAATAAAATATATCATTTAATATATTCAATAATATTTTCAATATTATTGAAAAGGCATTACACATTTAATGTGTTTAATAATTTAGAGTAATGTAAAAATTTTATTATCACATAAAAAAGTAACTTTTGAATCAAATCTTTAATAGCACATTACTAAGAAGAGAAATCTATCAAAAGGAGAAAAGGAATGAATGAGTTTTGGTAGAACAGTATAATTCTTTACTTTTCCAAGTTGTGTGTGTGTGTGTGTGTGTGTGTGTGTGTGTGTGTAATTTTACACTATCTTAACTCAAAAACTTTCTAAATTAGGTATCTCTTAAGAAGCTTAATAATTTATTGTTATACAGATTCACTGATGAACTTAAGATTCATAGAACTGTTTATAGTTTTTTTTTTTAGAAATATGGGTGTGCTTATAACTGTTTATAATCACCTCCTCAAGAATAATTTCTGTTTCAATAAGCTTAAAAGTATGGGTGAAGAAAACATTTCATCTTTTCACTTATATTTTTTATTTTGTTATTGTTCTTTCAAGTTATACATGACAGTAGACTATATTTTGACATAATTATACATACATGGAGTTCATCTTATTCTAATTTGGAGCCCAGTCTTTTGTTTGTACATGATGTGGAGATTCACTGTGGTGTAGTCATATAGGTACATAGGAAGATTAAATGAGATTGACTCCACTGTCTTTCCTATTCCTGTGCCCCCTCCCTTCCCTTCATTCCCCTTTGTCTAATCCACTGAATTTCTATTCTTCCTCTACCCCTCACTGTGTGTTAGTATCCACATATCAGAGATAACTGATATGTTTTTATTGAAAGAGCTTGGTGGATTCAAAGTTAATAATCTACATTCTAACATTTTTCTTCCACTTCCCCTACTATAATAAATATATTTCTCCTAAAACTTATTATAGGGTACCTTTCAGGTAACATGATTTTAAATATGTGTTTTCAGAAATGAACTATTGAAAAGTCAATGTTATTTTAAGTTAATCACAAATTTTTAAGGCTTCATTGCAGTAGAACCCCATTATTTTGGAAAACCTTAATTAAGTGAAAATTTTGATTCATGTAGTGATGTTTCAGTATATTTTCTCTTCATCTCCTTTTAGAACTTGAATTCAGAAAATTTCATATTTTCGAATTAGTCATAATTGGCCTTAACTGAATAATGAGCTCCTCAATAGCAGTCTAGTTTTTAAAATAAGACAAACATTATTAATTATAAAGATAGAAATGAGAATAAATTTTATAAAGTGAGTATGAAAAAAAATAAAGAGAATTAAATGGTGTATTTCTTCAATCAAATAATGTTAAAATTAAAAATTTCAGTATTATTTTGAATATAACCACCATAGAACAAATTATTTTGGTGTTGTGTTAGAGTATGAGTTCCAGTATTTTCTATACACCTTAGTTACTATCTTTTCATCCCCTTCCTGTCTCTATTTTGCTTCTCCTAGCCCTCCTTCCCTCTTTCTCTGTCTCTAGGTTTGTGATTGGATTTTCCCTGTTAAATATTAAAATTTCACAGATTTTATTTTACAACATGGTAATATTTAGTCTGTGCGGAATGCATTAAATAGAAAAAAAAATATTCCTGAAAATTCAAGAACTCTAAAAGTTCTGTATTATAATATGAATTCATTTTAAACCCTAATATAAGTATAATCAAAATAGGTATGTTTTTATCCTTCTTGCCTGTGATCCTAGTGGGACAAAGCCCTGTCAATTGCACCAGGGGTCTCTGTGAAATACTGGAAGAAGTTAATGCAGAGGTAAGACCAACTGTCTGCATCCAAGTAGATGTTTTAAAATCATATGCTAAAATAGAAGCAATATGTAAATGTGGTAGTGTCTTTTGAGATTTTTCTTAAGTTGTCTTATTTAATATATGAATTTTTCTATCTACTTATAAAAGATTAATAAATTGGTTACAAATCATTCTGATATTCTTATATTTGTCCTTTCCTCTGATGAAGACAGAAGACAAATTTCCCCATATAAATGAAGGCAAAGACAAACCAGAAAACATGCTTACTGATTAATATCACTATTGAAATATAAGTAAAAAGATTTTCTGAGGGCTATCAATATAATATTCTGTTATTTGTAGAATCTAATCTACAGTCTAGTAGGAGACATTGAATTCTGCCATTTCTTCTTGGGTATAAGGGAGGTACTGATGATAGAGAATGGATTGACTACTGAGAAAATGTACCTAAATGTTTTTGTTTTAGAATGCTATAAACCAACAAGATTTTTTCTCAGGTGGATCCATTTCCTAGGGTTACTGTAACAACCCTAGGAAATGGATCCACCTGAGAATCTGCCACAAACTGGATGGCATAAAACAGTAGAAATGTGTCCTTCATGGTTCTGGAGGTAAAAAGTCCATAATCAATTTGTTGGCAAAATTGGTTACAACTGGAAGCTCTGGGGAAGAATCAGTTCTTTGCTTCTCTCCCAACTTCTGGTAGCTACCACCAATCTTCAGTTCCTCAAGGTTTATAGCTTTAAAACCAGTCAAAGGATAAGCATGAAATCCAGAAGGATTTACATATTTCCCTGGGAAAGTAGACTGTTCCTCAGCACCTGCTGCCCCAAAAGAAAGCTAAGCAATAGGCTGACTCTCATTTTCAGACCATAGGCTCCCAGAATCACAGATATTTATAGATTTCTCTACCCTCAAAACACACTTGAGAAAGTTACTGCTCCCACTGACTCATTAATAAAGTCTAGACAGCAGAGACTTATTTCATAAAACACTGTTTCAACCTCAGCAAAAGCTTAATTTTATGCCATTTAGAATCTAAAAGGGTGTTAAGATAGCTAGAGTATAGAAGCCAGCATTGGGCGTGGTGCCAAGTGAAAGAGAAAAGGTAGTTAGGAACTAAATGTTTGGGGGTTTTGTAACATGTTAAGCTTTTTCTTTTTTTCTTTCTTTTTTATCCTATGAGCAACTGAAGACATTAAAAACTTTAAACAGAGTAGAAAGTGACCTGATCAGAATTTCATTTTGAAAGTTCACACAGGCTAAACTATCAAGAACAGATTAGAGAAGGTCAATAACAAATATGAGGAGACGTTGAAGAGCATGAGAACAATAATGTCAGGAGACAACAGTGGCACAGTTAAATGGTAATGGGGGAGAAAAGTGGAAAAAATTGACATACATAGGATTTAAAATTAGCTGGACTTGGTAATAGTGGTGAGGAAGGTGTCACAAATAATTCCTCAGTTTTAGGTTTTGAAACACTGTTGCTATTCACTGGGATTTCAAAACAAAAAACCAACAACCCCAAAAAAGTGAAAATTAGGAGATTATTTCATTCAAAGGAGACATAAGATCCTTAGTTCTCTTTGGACATGATGAGTTATAGATTCCTTTGTGATTTTAATAGGAATGTCAAATAGATAATCTTGACTCGGTAACTCAGAGTAAATCTGTACAAATGGAAGGTATCCTTAACCTTAAGAGCTGCTTGGCCAGAAAGGAGACTGAGACAAGATTAGAAGGGGCTAAGGGAGGCAATGGGAGGGAGGAGAGGTTGCAGATGGGAATACAGACAACGCTTCCAATTGTATTTCATTGATCTTCACCAGCAAACACCCAATTTTTTTTCTGCTCTTTACTCCAAATATTGGGCATAAAATGATCTCCCCACAAATCCTGAGGTTTATATTTTATAGATCCAGGCCATTCAGGCCAGTCACGTAGAAAGTTTGATTGGAATTCTCTTGACTCTGCTTCCAAAATGTCCAGGAAAGTAGATTGTTTTCTAAACATCTACTATGAGGAAATCAGAATGAGAAGTAAAGGCTGTTGAGGAGTACCTAGTTGAGTCTAAGAACTAGAGATGGTTAACTGGAAGTTAGATTAACAATATGAAAATTATCTTCTCTATCAACCTAAAGATTAGAAGTTAAACTTATATTTCAAATGCCAACATAAATTAAATATGCCAGGTTAGTCTGGAACAAAACTTGAGTTAAATTTAGAATAGAATGAACTAGATTGATCATTGAGAAAATATTTAGGACTCAGGGAGAATAGTGATGAGTATGGAAATACAGATATACAGAAACAGATACATGTATACCATTCAGTATCCAGAATCTTGATCCCTGTTTTCCCCTCATATGTCTGGAATATTAATTTATCTTTAAAGATCTTTGCTTAGATTACTTACAATATTTTGCATTTTATTATCAATATTTCTGTTCTTGTATTATCCTTTTTAATGATTTTTACACTACTTCAACTTAAGAGGCTCTCTGTTCATTGTTATTCTTACTAAAACACATAAGATTCTGTTTTTAACTATGTAGAATCCACATATTTGATTAATCCAATTGAGAATAAATATACAATCATTTCCATTTTACAACTTGCTTTCAAATACATTGTTCATTTTAGTAAATAATTAAAATATAATGAAAATGTAGTGTTATAAGGCTAAATATATATCTGTAGTATTATCTTATATAACTTTTATGTCTTCTATATGTGAATTCATTATAAAAATCTGTATTTCTTTAAATGATGTCCCCAAAAGCTTTATGAAATTTGCTACAAATTTTAGACATACTTTCAGAAAATATAAGTCCAACTGAAAACCTTGAAATTAATAATTTGCTTTAATTTAATATAGTATAATAAAAATTTTATTTTATTAGGAGAGCTGACCAATTAATCCAGGAAGATAAGGATGATGTCATTCCTTACTGCATAGCCACTGGTGATGTGAGAAAGCTAGTAAATTTTTTTATGTCAAGAGGTCAGCTTAAAGAAGCTCTGCTTGTTGCACAGGTAAAACCACATAAATATAGCAGCCACATACTTTGGTGGGTGGGTATGAGGAATGGAGAATATTGTTCTCATAGGCAAGTGGTTGACAGTCATAGATAGCTTGGTTTCAACCCACCTCCCCAGCCTTCTGCTTCAACATTTTTATCATACTATCTTTGCTGTGGTCATACTGAACTTATTTTAGATTTTTAAATAGGCAAGCATCTCAGAACTCTGAACTTTTCACATGCTGTTCACTGTGATATACCATGTATTTGAACAACTTTTCTTTAGTAATCATTTACTTGAAGCTTCAAGTTGATATTCAGAGTGGAGTTACATTTTATTTATTTTCAAATTCTAAGGTTCTTTCCAAATCTCATAAACTTTCAATATGATTTAAATGTAATTTGCTGCAAACAATATTTTTAAATTTTTCAGTTATATAGCTAAAGATTAATTAAAAGTTTAATTAAACCCCCTAGGCTGCATGCGAGGGGAATATGCAAAACTTGCACGTTTCTACACCTAAAGGAGCTTCATATTCTGATGATATCTACAAGGAAGGCTTTGATGAGTAAGTGATTTACTCTTTATTTTGGGTCAGAATTTTTTTATAGTTGGTTTTCTTTAGAAGTTTTTGAGGTTATGTAGCACATCCTTCTCTGAGGACTTGCTGCCTTATGATCAACTGCATTTCTCAACATGGAGTTCCATGACAGCCTTCATCCCTGGATAATTAAGAAAATGTCAGGCATGTAGACACAATGTGCATGCATTTTATGTAACTTCCAGAAAAGTAGCATGCATCTCAGGAGAGAGAGAGAGCAATTAAAGCACCTAAATACTTAAAAAAACTGATTGAACCTGTTGGGGAGGACAAGGTAGTAAAATAAGGAATGCTGTTTATTGATGATTCACTGTAAAGTGAGTATATGTAATATCCCCATAGTGTCTATAATCCCATGACACCAGTATTAAGTGTGTAGAATAGAATAACACTTATTCCTCTTTTAAATAGGAAGTCCATACAGTTGGTTATATTATAAAAGAAGCAGAAATTAGAATTTTTCACCCTTAGTCTGTCTTTCCCACCCTCTCTATTGGTGCCTATTATGGACCTCAACAATAAGATACTTAAGCTTTTCAGACACTCAGAAACTACAGAAGGATCATGAAATGTTAATGAGTAGTAATATGCTGGGAGTCATATAGTCATTCCTGGATCTTTGCTCCTATTCTCTGCCATTTTTAAACTTGGCATTTTAAGACCTGACATAACACAAGTCATATCTTGGGCATCACTTAAATTTTGAAAACAATCATTTCAACCTGTGATTCTTCTAAAGTTAAACATTATACATGCAAGTCATAATTTACCCATTAGAGAAAGGAAGCTTTAAAAATCAGGCTTTTCTTCTTAGAGTTTAGGTGCTGAGGCTGGAGAGGACTATCAGAGTATATATTTGGAGAGACTGCTTTCCTGAATTTTTTCCTAAATAAGGTTTAGACCTAAATCAAGGATGTCAAATTAAAACCTGTTTGGTCCCTTAATCCCCATTTGAAAAGGACATTATTCACACTTATGATGGAATTCTTGCATTAATAAAGAATATTTCTTTTTTTTCTTTCATTCTAGACTCCTCCACAAAGTCAGTAAAGAACTGGCAGAATGGTATTTTCAGGATGGTCGAGCAGTACTAGCTGCATGTTGCCATCTAGCTGTAGATAATATTGAGGTACAACATTTCAAATTGGTGCTTGTGATTGAAAACCTCATTAGATGTGTCATGGTGTTTGAGGGGTGACTTCTACATAAATTCTGGTTTGCATGCTTGCAAACCTGAGTGATTACTTGCCAAATTAGCACACACAAATGCTGCAGACTATGAGATCTCTTGATTAATTTTTAAAACATGGTATGTATTTTCACAATCTTGCTTTAAATAATTCATCATAGGTGAGAATTGATAAGTCTGATGAAGGAAAAAAATCACTAGACATGGAATTCAAGGATCTTAGTTCTGTTTTTAACACAAATTGACTTTGATCAGATCACTTAATCTCTCAGAATCTCAGATGTCCTCAGCCCCCAAATGAAAAAGTGTAACTACCTTACATATTTCACTTGTAGTTATTAGGATTATGAGAACTGATACAAACTAAAGCACTTGTTTTTAAGTATATTTTTATATGTTCATCACAAATTTTATTTTTAAGGCACATTACACTTGACCCATTCACTTATCCTTAGATATACTGGCTTTAGGGAATGATTTAATATTATTGTACAATCTTGTAGAAACTTTTCAAATTTATATTTTTTCTGAAAAACTGAAGGATGTGTTGAGGATATTGCCGAGTATTATTAAATGAAAAAATAAAAGCAAGAATTCTAAAGTCTTCAGTTCTGACCTGGTCAATTTCTCATATGTCTCATTATCAAGATTTTTCATTTGAAAATTGCAATTACTCTTACTGTACAGGAATATAACAATACTTTATAAGAATAATTGATTTATAGGTTAATACTACTTTATCTACTTTATGAGCTTGGAGGGGAATGATGATCTTACCCAGCATCTATGCAACTAAAGAAATTATTTTCTTCTTGAGCAAGCTTGCTATGGCATACCTGATTCGTGGAAATGAACTGGAGTTGGCCGTCTGTGTGGGAATGGTACTAGGAGAATCTGCAGCACCAGCAACTCACTATGCCCTAGAATTACTGGCAAGAAAATGCATGATGATTCCAATATGGTAAGAATTTCCAAATTGAAAGAATAATTTTATAGTGATTACATGCATTTTGAAATATTATAAATTACATTTGTTATGTATTAGGACACTATATGATGATGGTACAGGTGAGAACTACCATGGTTATATAATGAAATCTACCATGACCCCTTCTGAAGTAGTCAGGTGTAGCTCCATAATGTTTCAAGCACCTCAAGAGTTAGGAGACAACAAATGTGCACTTCTTAAATTCATCAAGACCACACAATCCCACCTCTTAAAACTTTGCACATCTATACCTATTCTTGTGAGATCTTGTATCCTAATGTAGGGAATGCAGATAAAGTTACTTTTCTAAGGGAAAACAATAAAAAAAAAATCGTTTTGATGAAGACTTAGAACAGGGCCTCTCCCTGAACTCTTGAAGTCCTCTTAAGAGATGGACCAGGGAATTCCCAGGGGAAACCTGGAATTCTAGATTAAAGCAGTTCTTACTCAGATCTGCAGAGCCTTGTTCTTAGTTCAGGGAGTCCATCATTAGAAAGACACCTTTAGGAAAGATGGGACGCTATCTGTCATTCAATGCAGTTTGTTGAATAAAGATGAATTCAGAATTTTGTCTTCTCTTTCAACAAAATACTTAGGACCTCAAGAAGTTTCCAAATGAACTTATTTATCATGACTAATTAACATGTTATACTGCTTATTGTGTGCCAAGCACTATGTTAAACACTTTTTGTGTCATAAATCATTAAGTTCTGTGAGGCAAGTATTGGTTTGCCTGAGGTCTCGGTAAGTGGTAAAGCTGAGATTCAAAAGTACATAGACTGGCTCCAAAATTCCAGCTCTTAGCTACTACTGTATACCATCTCTTTCATCTGTGGCTGACTTGGTGTTGGGGGGCGGAGGAGAAAGCACACTTTCTATTATCCTTTTCAGTTGGGATCTAGGAATTTCACAGCAAATTAAGAATCCCATGGTTATTCTAATGTTTATGCACATCTTAGTGATGTAAGAACTCTCTTCCCCACCAAAATGTGGCAGTACCCCACCATCAACTTCACACTGAAGTGTATTTAATAATGACTATCCTCGGAGAGAATTAAATCTTTCTGTCAAGAATTATGTAGTTATTATGACTTGATTTAGACCTGTCCCAAAGCATAAGTTTACTCAAATTATTTCCTTACAAATAAGGCTGACTTTGTGCCAAAAGGCCTAATGAAATCTAATGAAATGGAATTAATATTTTAAAAGTTAAGGTAAAACATAGCAAATGCATATTATATTAAAAGTATCCTTAGAATCTTTCAACTAGCTATATTTTTAATTTAAAAAATAAATTTCTATTGCCTTGTTTACTATCCCCCACCAAGAGCTCTTCCTTTATAAAGCTCTAGATATGTATAGAAACCAGGATAAAGTTCAAATTCTGAACTATGAGGTGCTGGGTAGGTTAATTTCCAGAAGAAATCTGTAATCTTCATGACTATTAATGAAGTCCACAGATTAAAAACAAATAAAAATAGCTGCATGACTTGACAATGCTCATAATTTTACAAACCAAAAACACCCCATGTTTTTTTTACATTTACTGGTATAAACTTCATTGATATTCACATATTTATAATATTCATGTTCAATATTTCCTTTTTAGCTTTCCATCTGTTGGATACAGGTATTAGTTTTATTTTTAAAAATTTTTATTTTTTAAATGCTATACTGTTTTGAGTATTTAAGTACTATATCTATATTAAAAAATGCTCAATAACTATTTTCACTTTGCTTTATAGCATGCCTTTTTATGTATATAATTTATATAAAATCTAACTACCAAGTTAATAAAGAGTAGCTTCTATAACCTAGGCACAAAATCATTCATGATACTTAAAATATGTACAGTAAATGAACCATACCTTTCTATAGTAACAAACAATAGCTACTTTAGTTAAAGAAAAAGAAAAAAGAAATACTTGTTCTCATAGTGGCATTCAAGAGTTTATATAATTTGGTTGTTCTGTTTCATTTTATACGTAAATATGTATATGCATGAGCACACGCCCCATCACCCCATCAATGTACTCAATTTTTTAAAAAAATATGGAAGTGAAGAATGAATAAAATTAGCTGCCTTACTATAAATTTCTCTCTATTGATATAGAATTATACTCAAAAAATTCAAGATTTGTCTGAAGTTAGCAAGTTTAAGTATAGATTTAGTATAGATACTTTATAGAGAACTAAAGTATTATCATGGACATTATTTAAAACTGCTATAAAATTTTGGTATCACGAAATACATAAAGTCATTTATACTCTCTAGTAATAACAGATAAACTTATTTGGAACTTATAAAAACATTCAAAAATTTATCTCACTAATGGTAATAGAAATATTGTCAGTTTGGGAAACATGTTTAATTATGAAGTGGCTAGGGGAAAATAATACATAAAAACATTGTAATCTTTTACCAATTCTCCATTGACATGATATAGAAAATTATTTATTTGTGGAATTTGGAATTATTAAAATATTTTATATAGAATTTTATGGTACCCCACTAAAATTTTTATTCTAAAACCTTACAGTATGCCTAATTTGTTATTGTTCTAGTAGTTTGTGGTGTGTAT